>NC_136063.1:1456221624-1456499543 GCF_964261635.1 Lissotriton helveticus | reverse complement strand
CACCAGTGTGCAGGTTCCCGGTGGGCCCACTCCATTCACCCATTAGCCCAAGTGAGGCCATTTTAGGGTCAGGCTTGATTAGCTTATGAGACACCTGAGCTAGCGTTTTTTGTATTTCCTACCATTATTGCTGAATATTGGAACACAGCCATGTTGTATGAAAGAAAGTGAGGATTTCGACTCAAACCGGAGGCAGTTGGGGGAGGGGCTTCTCTTCATTTTCCATAAGCTAAGATGCTGCAGCAGACTCTGTGAAAGTACTTCGGTTGTATCAGACGGAATCACATCGTCACCTCCATCCGTGGTATGTTCCGACAGTATTTTGGCCTAAATGTAATATTGAGCAGGCCTTATCAAGGTAGGCTTATTTTCAAGTTCTCATCTAGAGACCACACCCACAGCAACTTGAACCTTGAAGTTAAATAATTATGCTCTTAGGGACAGTGATTGCCAGTGCTTTGTTAGAGCTGGATACATTTGTGTAAATGGGTCGGAACCACTCCTGCTTTAATTCCAAACATGCATCAGGATTCCTGGTGAGGGAAGCCTCACTCTTTATGGCAGTGATGCACCGCCACTATGACAAGGTGAAATGCGTGCAACATTCTTGTCTGACGGTCTTGTGCCTTCCATGCTATACAGATCACCCTGCGTTTCTAGTAGGGCCTCAGGATTTGTGTGTCTAATTGGGCATCATTTGAGGTTATGATTGGACATAGGCATTGCTGAGCTGGCTGGCAGGAAGAAGACTGGATTAGCTGGGGAACATTTAACTGATCCAGCCTTGAAAATACCAATTCCAATCTCACTTGCCAAGTATCCATCTTATGGTTCTCTCACTTGCCCTGCCTGAGTTCTGCCACCAGAGAGCAGAACTGTTTAAAAACAATGTGACTGGTTTCATTTGATTTTGTATTCTTAAATGGTATCCATTCACCTACATATAGGGCTATAATAACATTCTGCCTGAAGAACTGTGTCGCCTCAGTATATGCGCACACGTGCTCTGAAAATACACACTTTGGGAGGTGTCCAACCACAGAGCTGGCAAGTGGCGAGACTCAAAAGCAAGCAGGCCATACTTACAAGATTTTAAAAAGATGCACATGATATGGGTCTGGCCTGCAGCCTGCCCCTGGCTCTTAAGAGCTTATCCAAGTAATTTGGAAACTGGTGTGACAATGCTGCCTAATTAGCATGGCAATGATGCTTGATATTCTGGAGAATGTGGAATCTGACACGCCAGTGCTACTACACTTTGTTTCAAATTACATTCAATTCAGAAAACTGAGTTACTCAGAAGAGCTTTTTACTACATAGCATCTACTACCACCTGAACTTACACCAACTCTCCAGACCCCTCGTTCACACTCCCCATATCCGCTGAAGCAACAATGGAGGATGCTTCTTCTCCTACCTCGCTGTCAAGTCCTGCAACGATCTCCCCCTGCTACTCTAAACAGCCTCTCTCCCTGAATTGAGACAAGGACTCAAGACCTGGCCCATCCACTGATCCCATTGAGAACCCAGTACTTGGATTCCCTCATGGGTGATTAGCCGAGCTGAACAAATCATGAGTTGACTGATTGAGTGATTGCCTTTACCAGTGGTTTTTAACCTGTATTCCATGGATCCCAGGGGGTCTGCAAAGCCTTCTTTGACAGTCGGTAACTGCTTAGAAAATGAAATAATATTAACAGAATAATGCAATCTGTATAAATAAAGAAGCAAAATGTGAATGTACAAATTCGAAAGCGGTCAGTAATTATGATGGAATTTGAAATTTAATTTAAAAACAGAGTTAGTAGCCTCTGATTGATTTGTGGGAGCAGTGCAAATGCATCAAACAGAATATAGTATGGAGGGACCTCAATTTAATTTAGAAAAGCTGCAACTTTCTCATTAAAATTAAAAAAAAATTATATTTGGTTGTGAATTATTAAAATATTTCATGATTTGTGTATTTGTTTGATGAATGCTTGTTTATGTATGTATTGTGTATTGTTTTGAGGTTCAAATCATCGAATATGCTTAGCTTTGGTGCCTGCCTTCTAATATTGACTCAGCGAGGGTCCTCGGATTCCAATATTGCTTTAGTGGGGGTCCCCATACTCATTCTTTGTGCATTTCTTCTAGCACTCTGAAGTGACTAAAGTGATTCATAGCACTATTCAAAAGTTCGATATAAATAAATAGAAACATTAACTGTAATGGCAGGATGATGCAGTGATGTGAGAGCTACTCGCCGAAATCTGTTGTGATTTTCAGAGTGCAGAGTCTGATACTAAAAAGCCAATCACAAGCTTCCTTCTGTGGTCAAAAAGTTTAAACCAATAAATTCAGTTATTTTAACATCCCAGCCTTCAATCAGTTTGAGATAAGTGAACTGATTGGGTAATCCCACACCTGTTAGTCACAGCACTTCAAAACGGATACGGTGCTATAAAAAAACATATTTTTGTTATTCGTTTTATTAATTCGTTTTGAAGTACTGTGATGGATGATGACATATGGTGGCAGCCCTGTGACATGTCAAATAATGAATTCTGAGGGAACTTTATTTTCTTAAGCATAAAAGATGTTAGACAAATTTATCCTAAATATCTCCAGGTGAAAAAACATTCAAACTTTCATATTGAAGATTGTGCATCTTTTGCTTGAACATCTTTAGTTTACTTCTCAGCAATATAATTTTCAATTTGGGGATGCAACTGTATCTGGCATGTGATGGCTGTAGTTATTATTGTATCAGGAGAGGATCATAAGTTTTTATGTTAGTGGTCAGACTGGACTGGGAAACCAAAAGCAGCCTTGGCAAAATCCATCCATCCATCCATCCATCCATCCACCCACCCATCTCCTTCTCTCCTCTCATCTACCTCTCTCTTTCCCTGTGTCTCTTGGAGACCACTGTGCTTGCCATAATTAACCTTGGTGACCTCAGGAAAGTGACAGAGGCAACAGCAGTGGCCGTGGGTTTTCAAATCCGGACCAAAGTGCTTAATTTGAGCCGGTGTTTCCCGGTGCTGAGAACCGGCACTTAATTGGTTTCCGGTGCTCGGCACCAGCACCTAATTGTCAACACCACCCTGGCACTTATGTTATGTTATGTAAAATTATTTATAAAGCGCTCTTACACCAAGCGGTTTCATGGCGCTGGAAGCGGGGTGACAGCAATAGTGAAGAGACAGGACTTACTCGTAAGCTTGTGAAAACAAGAGAGTTTTGAGACGTGTTCTGAACTGAGGGTAAGAAGCTACAGATATAACTTCAGTTGCGAGGGAATTCCAGAATTGGGGAGCCAGAAAAGAGAATCTGAGACCGCCATGTTTTTTTCGTTTGAAGGAGGGAATCGTGAGCAGTTTGAGGTGAGAGGAGCGCAATTCGCGTGCAGGGGTGTATCGATGAATCCTAGAGGAGATGAAAGATGGACTTTAGCCGGCCAGGGCTTTAAAGATGGTACAACCCAGTTTGAATATGCTGCGTTTAGCAACCGGGAGCCAATAAAGGCTCTTCAATAGAGGGCATACGTATTGATGCTTAGGCTGATGGTAGATAAGCCTAGCTGCTTGGTTTTGTACCAGCTGGAGGCGGCAAAGTTGGTATGCTGGGATGCCAACATAGAGTGAGTTTGCATAATCTATGCGGGAAATGACCAGGGCCAAGATGACAAGAGTGAGGGCCTCAGTGGTCAAGAATCTACAAATCCTCCGGATTCGGCGGAGGTGGAAGAAGCAGGAGGATACTACTGCACCAATCTGGGGCTTCAGGGACAAATAATTACAGATTAATACCCCAAGGCTTTTTGCCATGTCCACTGGGCAGGGGGGATTGCCCAGGAGAGGCAACCAGGAGCTGGAGTTCCAGGGGTTTGCGGCTCCTCCAGTCAGGATTAGCTCAGTTTTATCCGGATTGAGTTTCAATTGATTGGTGTACATCCACTCGCTAATTGAGGTCATAGTAGACTGGCACTTAATATTTTACAAATGAAGCACTGCCAGCCTTCAACGGCTCTGGCCGACCCGGGAAATCCCTGATTTCATAAAAGGCCTGCACGCCCTGTGAGTGGTGACTTAAGTGTCTGTTTATCTGCCTAAGTAGGTTTTGTGTTGCTTTTTAAATATTTCAAATATTGTACTCTCCTTTACTCAATGACGCCATTTTGTGTGATACCACTAGAGGCATAGGTTTTGTTATACTCCTTCTTGTTTATTTATCTGCTTATTTACTAAGACGTTTTATAAAGCTCTGTGTGTCACCTTTTGCTTACCTCAGTGCTCTTGCTGGGGGTCAAGGGGTGTATACTGTCCCTGCTATGCCATCCATACAGAAGGTACGACATAGGCTCCATTACTCTTCTTAATTCTAACGAACTATGCATTTACTCCAATGGCCCCTACACCAGCACGCACAACTTGCACTTGGGATGTTAGCGCTAGATACATTTGATAACTGTGGGTGCTCTGCTGCGCCGCAGAAACAACCTGGAATGGGATATGGTAACAACAATGCATAGATCAGGCTGCACATTGGTGAGACTCTACCAGCCAGTGCCAAATAACACAGTTTTAGTGAGTGAGTGAAAAAATCTTTGATACAGAATAGTGAGGGAAGATCATTAAATGAGTTTTTTTGCTAAAGGCATCTCCACCACCCCACCTATTGCAATGTATATAACCATTACCAAGCTTGGGATACTCCAGACTATGTTTACAAGGTCTACTGAGGCTTGCCACAAAGCAGGCTCGGACTCTTAATATTTAAAAGATCTGTACACTAAAACGTCCATGTTTAAACTGTCTTCCCTGGGCATTGAGCACCGTATATAATGCTGAATCTTTCTACATCCGTAGATTGTTTGCTATCTCAGGAAGCCTTTTCCCAATATACATCTAAAACCCTACATGACAAAGCTGACCCTGACTTAAGTCTCATTGAGGCTTCTCCTTTCTTTGTCCAGAGTGACCCTCACAGTATAACCTCATTTTAGTCTCATGTCTGTCTGCCTTAATCACTTATTTTAATAATGCAAATAGGCTGCACCTCATTTCACATATCATAATTTTTCCTTCTTTAAAACCCTACCACTGCAACCTATAAATACCTAATCTCCACCAGTTTATCTATTTATCTTACCAACCACTTGTCTGAAACCATATAGCCCTCATTAATGATCACACTAAATGGTATTCATTTTAATTGGCCACAAAGTGGAGTAAAAGCACGAGATGTGTTTTTCTTCAGAGCACATGACTAATTACAATAACCAACAATAACCACTGGATTAACCAATAACCTTGGGTTCCAGAGTAGCATGCTACCTGCTACTTGTCATGGGTATTATTATATAATACATATTGGGGAAGCTTACATGATTATACAGTGTGCCAGTGACTTAATATTATGCTATCTATCGAAATAATGTAGAGCCTACATTTTCTTAGGTAAGGAATACTAGTGCCACCCTGTGTTATTTATGTGTATTGCAGGCATACATTCAAACAGCAAGCCAGACGCATTGATATTTGATAATGTTTTTTTTCTATAAAGTCTAATACAACATCATGCCTCTCAAATGACTAACTTGATACCCGCCTCCTTATTTTTCGCACTTTTTTTGTCTCAATTACTTTAGCTGATGAAACAGCAAACCCTACTTTTGATTTTAACTGTTGTCACCCTTTATGGTATTACTCTCTGTCCCAAAACTGTTGTGTGAAAAGGTAAATGTAACATTTTGCAATCAAATTAAGATTTAAAAAAATAATAAATTCGTTACGTAAAAAAAAAAGAATTGTTAAATATATATTTGTGCTGTGTATCATTTGAACTCCTCCTGTAAGTTTTGACATTTTACATAGGTGGTAGCTAGTATGACATATCTAGTTTTAAAGATTTGGCCGGTCTATATTTTATAGGGCCAGATTTGCAAAGGTAAATATACATGTGCATATTTACTCACACACATATTTACTACTACACTAAGGGGTAACTTTCCACGTTTTTTGCTACTGACCATTTCTAATTGAAGATTAATGTCTAGGTGTTGCGAGTGGAGAAAGATGTTATAGCTTATTATATAAATTAATGCAAAATATTTATGAATAACCTGCTAAATATTATAGATTTACATCATATTTACTCGTCAAATTAAATGTTTATCAAGTTATAGCATCAATTAAATATATTTAAATGTATAAGTAATCATTTTGAAACAATAATTGTGAAAAATATTCACACTCGTATTTTTTTTAATTTGTATTTAATATTTAGTAAACTTGATTAAAAGTTATATATTTAGTTTAAACCACTTTTTTTTTTTTAAGTTTTGAGTTTTAATGTCATTTTTAAAAATTAAGGTTATTATTACATTTTAAAAAAAGAGGGTCTTACATTTTTTCCATAGGATCCCACCACCAATACTGCTGAAAACCAGAACCTGCCAAATTCTTAGCATTTCTAATCTTGAAGCCACCCGCTGCATCTTTCCTTCAGCACTCTACACTTCCTGCCTCTTTATCTTGCTCTAGCAGGCCCTTTTCATCCCTGTTTTCTCTCTTTGTAACTGTTTTCTAATCCCTTTCTTCATCCTCCATTCTGCCTTTTCTGTTCTACGTCAAAGCCTTATAATGAAAAAGAAGTCTCATACCCTAAAAATGACTGTTGATTCCCACCACCTGCGCAAAGTATGCTCTGGATGCAGGTCAGAAAAACAGACACGGGCAGGCAAAGTCTTGGCTTGTTATTATCTATACTTCCAAGATAGTTGCCGCATTGCAAATGATGACTGTCTTGGAAGTATTGAAAATAACAAGCAAAGATGGCTGCCTTCTGCTTTTCCAATGCTTGTTCTGCATTGGCAGACAATATTGGCAAGCATCAAGCACTGGGAAAGTGAAACTGATCGGCTTCAACAATGCTAGTTAAATCCATCAATAAAATGACACTGAAGGCCCAGTGGAAGCCTGCCAGTGTGTTACTAGTATGCCCCGATTTTGCTTTCAAAATCTACATGTTGGCAACTTTCTAAATGTGATCATTGTGAGCATCTGTGTAGGACAAACATTTTTCTATTAGTGGTGTATGTAATTAGAAATCTGCAGGTGAATTTGGGTTAGGTTTACAAACTTTCCATTAGTTAAATCATATAGTGGTTCATGGAAATTTACTCATGGGCAAAACTTCCCACTAAAAAGTTTTTTTTTTTAATGTTCTGTGACAGTTTTGTTGATGGGGCGTTGTTTTCAGTTTGTTTTTTCACAAGCTTGTTTTAAAAAATAGTTGTTACCTTTATCACATGTGCCAAAATGGCAGCATTTTAGAAAAACGTCACAAAGTATGGAATTGCAAAATTTGACAAGTTTGTCCACCACGAATTCTTTTGTGATTTAGTTAATAGGCACATCATGTAGCATAACGAATGGGACACTTTGGACTGTGGTAAAGCATGTTGTTATATTGTAGCGTTCATCAGCTGTCTGTCTGTACATGCAAACACTTACCAGCCCTGCCCTTCTTTGACACTTCTCCTTTGTTTCCATTACATCTAGGGCTCATCACCATCAAAGCAGCTCATGATATTGAAGCAAGACTTAATGAAGTAGAGAAACTTCTCAAGACCATCATAAACATGCCGTGGAAGGTAAGTTAAACATTCTAGTCCTGGGCCTAGGGAAGGATAGAACTCTAAAGTCTCTGTAGAATATGTAAGAACTATTTTTGTGGCTGGTCCCTGTGTTCCTTGCACACTAGGCCAATATTCCTCAAAGACGAGGTGCTTTTCTAAGATAAGGTGACTGCAGAGGTGATACTCTTCCACAATTTCTTCATTTGAAAGCAATAAGAATTTAAGTGCCCCCAGATTGCAGATTGCTATTGTTACGGCGGGATTTCTGATCTATTGCTATAGGTCTAGATCCCAACTCAGGTCGACTGAACCGTTGATACCTGTCATAGAGTAAAAGGCAATCCACTACTAGGTCAATCAGTTAAGGACTTACACCACTCTAAAGAACCACTTACTACGAATACGTTTTAAAAGTTTATTATAAAGCCAAAGTTAACTGGAGATACAAACATCTCAAAATAAGGTTCAAAAGATATACTGGTATCAATACAAACATAAATTTTCTAAACGCTCTTAGTCGGCAGAAGAATATCACCAAAACCAATTCGAAAATCATCAGAGTTGCAAGAATAGACACAAGCTGTAGCTTATGAGTCATTTACAGAAAGGAAGAAAATCCAGATTAGACTGTCCAAACACTAGACTAAGTGACATCCCTACTTAGTAAAATCTTAACCTAAAAAGGTGTCAGCCGTGGTGACTTCCAAAGAAGATCACTCACTTCCCTTAGTCTTCGTTGTAAATCGGTGTCTCGCATTTATCCTACCTGCCTACCCATCCGCTCTCTTAGGTTCCTCAGACCATCTGCCCTAACTCCACCCAGGGGTGCTGTCCCTAATACAAAATTCACATTTACAATAGAAACGCCCTTTAGAGACGCCCCTCACGTGGTGTCAGTTCTGGCATTTTCCATGCTGATACTCCTCTGGGCCCATCGTTAGCGTTGACCTTGCTTCTCAGGCTCTTCTCCGGCAGGACGGTACCCCCCAGGAAATTCCTGAAGCCTCCTCCAGGCCTGTGCCTGGCTCCCTGAACAAAACTCTATTCATCACTCTCTTGATTGGAACCTCCTCGCACCTGCAATCAGACACTTGTACAGTGGGCCCCAAATTCCGGCCTCCACCGTATCTTCTAAGTCGTAAACCTTCGAGCAGGCTCAGCAATTTATGCTTAACATAACATTCCTCTAACTAACACATGCAGATCAAAAGAAATGACCTTATCTATTCAGGCCTACTAGAATTACATGAAACGGGCCTGTGCACTCTGTAAACCTTTAATTTCTTAGTCTAAACAGTATTCTAACTTATTACACACAATGGTTATATGAAACACTTCTATAAAACATATATTTCAGTTCTATGATCAATAATACTTTGAATTACAACAACATTAAAATCCATATCATGTGAAAGTATAACAGCACCTTTCATTCTCTGTGAACTGCCATGTGGCCTACACATTTCTACGTTTATCAGTATTACATTCTCCTCTACAACAGCCACATAACATGGGATTAAAACATCATTCTAACATCTCTACACACTTCTACATTAGCTTTTCACACTGATATATGCATTCTATTTTAATTAAACACTCTTATGTATTTTCTTTACTAAACTAATGCGACGTGCTTGTAAATATGGTGCACTTCTAATTTTTTCTCTATTTGCGCTCTCTCACTATGATCGTCTTTATAAGTTGAGGTGGGCGAGCCATGAATGTTTTCACGTTTAGTAAATGTCTGTCTATGCAGTAGTATAACCTGATTTACTAAGGCAAAATGCTTCCGCATGTTAATGAAATATTTTTATTTATACTTTTGTAGAAATCATATCATATTTTGACGTTATGTTTGTTGCACAATATACATACCAAAAGGTTTTCATGGTTTAGCTCGTTCACAGACTCTTAGAGCCAAGCAAGATACATGACTCAGCTCTCCCTATTAATTTGTATACATGCCCTCCTCCATGTGTGACTCGGGCATAGTACATTGTAAAAGGTGAGGACTAGAAACATGAAGCTCTGCTCACATGCAGCAACTGACAGCTTTAACATCAAGGTTTCTCTTAGTAGAGACCTAGAGGGGTGCCTGGAGTGAAAAAACATTTAAAACAAGGGATCCCACGGCAGGGACTCCAGGCCATTGTGTTCTACATGAACTTAGTCATGAGTTCCCCGGGAAAACTACCAGGCCCAGGTCGGATAGACAGGGGCATAGCTTCAGCAGGGGTGTTTGGGGTGTGACACCCTTCACAATGCATTCTTAGCTTGGGTGAGAAATTGAGTTGTTGGTTAGAAAGGGGTGTGAGCCCTTCTCAAGCAACAGCCACAATCATTGTCAAGGTGATCCGTTAAAGTCACCGAATTTACCTGTACTTTTAAAAAAAAATGTATTTATCATTTTCAAAAAGAAAAAGAAAATGAAACATTACAAGGCGAATATTGCATTGATGCATCAAAAATACAAAACATAATAGGTGGACAATAATATTGGTGCGGTAGAGTAGCGTATAGCGCACAACTAAAGCCATAATAGTCGCTCGGGCACTGATCACAATCTAACACCAGTATAACTCAACTTCAACATTACCGTGAGAATAATGCAAAATAATACAGAATACAAACAAGTAAAACAGAAAACCTTACCAATGTCTTAGGTCTTCAGTTAATATATATCATCAGAATTTACCTGTACTTAACCCTTAGGTAGCTTGATGCAAAAGTAGTCTTGGACATCCTTGTCCAAGACATGTTATACAGGGACTGGTGAAGAGAATGATTTAATGGTTTGGTGCTAGTAATAATTGAATGTGTCATGAACATTTTGGCCTAGAGATGTTGCTATAAAATGTATCTTGACAGATGTTGGACGTACCCAGGTTTGCAAAGGGGTATTTAGGTACCTTGTCATAAACTTCCATCATTAGTGCAGCAGGATTAGTGGCACCATTACCCAGGGGATTTAGGGGGCAGGTGCATACCATTTTGGCTACATTTAAATGCCCCACCAGGCAGCACTAGTGGTCAATCTTCCTTGTTTGTCTTAGGGCCAACACATAGAATCTACCATTGCACGATTGACTAATTTCCCTCGCTCTGATGACACTCTCAAGATACCAGTGGCAAACCAGCTTACCACGAGGATAACCCTGGAGCACTTGAAAATTGCACCCACACAGGAACATAAATAATCATCAGTGGAACTGAACCTTCATATAGAATAGTCATTCAAAGGGTAGCTGTGCTACCACCACCCAATTACCTGGCTAAAAGCACATTTAACTGGCTACAAACACATTTGCAAAAGTGATCAGTCTTTCTGGCTCACACTATCAGGGTGGGTATCGCTTCTGTTTTAACTCTGGTCGTGGAAGTGTTGCGGTCCGCGACCTTTTGGTCGAAATTTTCATAGGTTCAAATAGAGTAAATTGTCACCTACGAATAAACCTAATGCACAAAGACCCAGCATGTACGTCAGTAGTCAACCACTGAGTACATTCGGGGCCCAATGTTTCCATGTGTCTCACCCAAAACCTTAAAAAAACTCCAATTAACCCTTCTCCAATCCCTCCCTGTTGTTATAGATCTTTCGAGTTGACTTGTCTTTACTTTTGTAACCTTTGTAGGCCTGTGCTTCCTTCAAAGAAAAAGAGCTTTCTGAGTGGAAGATGAGTTTCAGGTAGAGAAAGCCGGGCCATTCCTAACAGTAACCTATTATGAATTTTAAATTTATAGAGCAGAACTGATTAACTAGGGAAAGTATTACAAGTCAAGATTATTTTGCAGCAATCCTTACTGATCGCAATGACCCAATTGAAAATATCATCGAATAGCGCGCTAAAACGAGTAGAGGCTGCATCTGATACCGCTGTCTCCACAGAGGTCAAAATGGTCTCTCATCTCCCCTGTGAAAACCAACGTTTAGACCATTATTCCAAATTCCACAGCTTCCTGGTTGGGTTGCTAAATTATTTCATAATTCGACGTGTGTGTGTTGATGCTGCAATTTGTGATATCATGTTTTAGTATGGTGTATCAGTTTATATGCTCTTGAGGCTTAGTTGTATGACATAGTATTCTTCTTTAGACTAAATATACTTTAATTAAATGTCATTGAATTATTGGCTGTCTAGGGAATTATGACTTCTCCATTTGGTTGACAGTAAATTCATAGAAAACGGATTAGGTGGCCTAGTTCTTGTACAGCCTCGAGTAGGTAAGACTTTAAACCCTAGCACTCCCACACGGAATGATTGGCAGCAAAACATTAACTTTTAAAATGTTATGTCATGGCATACGGTATTTTTAGTTGTACTACACCATATTAACTATGAAAGTACCACACTTCTGCTCTAAGAAATTCATATGCAGAACTGAGTACATACAGCTGTGAGAGGACGATGCAGAGGAAGGGCATTGGCTGGAGTTTGGTTGATTTTAACTGGCTTCCTTCTTTCTTTTTCAGTATTGTCGGTCTGAAGTTGTCCTCACCTTCTTTGAAAGATCACCATTAGACCAGGTATTAAAAAATGATAATGTCCACAAAATCCAGCCCAGCTTTCAAAGTCCAGTGAAAATCTCAGGTAAATATTTCCTCTTTCCCTTCTTATTATCTTTCATATGATTCATCCCTATGGACCAACAAAGCACAACATTCCACCTAAAATCTAAGCTGTCATATATCTCTCTAACATTGGTGAAGGAAATTAACGCAACTGCTTAATGGGAACATCTGAATGCTTCATGGGACCCAGTATAGGCTTTCATTGATAGAATCATTTGAAGCTTGAAGGTAACAAATAGTTGTTCTTTTTGAGAGGTACTACAGAGGTGTTACCAGTTCTAAATGCCTTTTATTCAAGTAAAAATAGTGTGACTGCACATTAATTAAAAGTATAACTTTTGGAAGCAACGAAACCACTTTTACACTGAATGTTTTCGATCATTTCGTTGCATCTTATCCTGTATGCTGCTTGTCTTATACTGCATTGAATACACTTATTAAATATACTTCTGTATTCACAGTGCTTTCTGTCACCGTATGAAACCTCATAGCACTATGATTAACGCACCACTATTCCCCAATGCACCAAAGTAGGATTCAAATCAGTGACCTATCAATTGCACTGCTCACATTAACCAACTGAGCTTTCCTGCCAGAACAATGCATTTCTCACAGATTAGTTGAACTTGCATTCGTTTTTCATTTAAGAAGGGGGTCAATATATTTCATTGCCATTTACCTGTAGGCAAAAGGCCAGCAAAATAAAGGCATTTTTTGTTTTTATCTACGCCTCTGACCTTGCCCTAACTGTCACTGACATGTCACCATTGTACTCTGGATCACAGTTTCCATACCTTTTGTTATGTACTTGACTGCTGGAGGGTGCAGCATGTTAGAGCTCATATACAGCCTGACACAGTGACTAACACCACATAAGTTCATTCTCTGGCTAGTGCTTTATCTTCAAAGAATGAGACATACTTTCTTTTTACAGGTGTATACAAAAAGCTATTAAATAAATGACATTCACCTCGTCTGTTGCTGTTGTCAGGGCGTAACTTCAGGGGGGTGTTTGGAGTGTAACACCTTGCCAAAATAAATGCGTTTTCTGATGAATAGTTGGGTACAGGTGCTTTCACTCGAGTATGATGAGGTGCCTGTCAGATTTCATCTTGGATTTTTGCATGCACACACTGACAAAAACACACACACAAACACACACTCTCTCTCATCTCTGTTCTGAAAATCCTCAAAATGTAGAATTTCTCTCCTTTCCACTGCCCCATTAGCCATCTCATGCAGCCCTCTTGTCCTATAATGTATTTAAACATTTTATGCCAGCGGGATTGTTAGGAAATCTGAAGCTCACACACCCCGTGATCTTACTGACCAAGCTGCACTGCTGATTGTAGTGATATGAATATTAGCAGCTCTTTCAGTCACGCTGGAGAAAGGGACATATGAGACAGGCTTCCAGCTAGGATTGCCACTTGGCGGCTTTTTTACCAGCCTCTGCTGTATATTTAAATCCAGCCCAGTAAAAATATTAAGAAAGCAGAGAAATCCTCTATTTTCACCCTTCTGAAACATAAATCTAAAACAAAAAACACACAAAATTACATAGGGGGCTTATTTATAAACCCCTTGCGCACCGGTGCGTCACTTTTTGTGATGCTCTGGTGACGCAGGAGCAGCACTAAGCCACTTTTCTTTGGACTCATGGAAAGAGGAAATTGTCTGAGTTAATTGATTTTGTGCAGGTAGATGTCCCTTCCTGCACCAAATCAATCAGCCCCACAACACAGGCACCCTTTGCTACATGATGCAAGGGTGCCTGCGTTGGCGCCAGCAGGCCATTGATTATGCATCACTACTCTCCAATGCACCAAAAAAGGATTAAACAGTGACCTATCAATTGCACTGCTCACATTAACCAACTGAGCTTTCCTGCCAGAACAAGCATGATTTCTCACAGATTAGTTAAACTTGCATTCGTTTTTCATTTAAGAAGGCTTCAATAATTGCCATTCACCTGTAGGCAAAAGGCCAGCAAAATACTGGCATTACATGTGTGCGCATATGGCACACATACATGCCCTAAGGGCATGTATGAGCGCCACATGGCACCTTTACAAATGTAAAAAAGTACATTTGTAAAAGAATTCGCAAATTACCACCAACTACAAGTTGGTGGTAATTTGCGATTTCTTAGTGTGAAATTGCAAAACTTTATTGTTTCTTACATAGCATTTAAGGAATCGCTTTTTGCGATTTCTTAAATGTTAGTGCAAAATTATGGAATCGCCAATTTTGCGATTCCTTAATTTTGCGATGCGATTTTCTTCATACATCACATTTTCCGATTTTTTTTGTCTGCTTTTTTAGGAATCGCAGCGTTTGCGAGAAAAAACCGGATGATACATCTGCCCCTATATCACTCCCGTGAGTGTTCGTTGTTTTCCTTAAGTGCTACAATGGGCCCTTACCTTTTATATTCCTCCGTTTCTGTTTTGATGAATATTCGAATATAGTGTATTTTCCCAGTAGTATATGTAGCAAAAACGTTTTATGTTTTAAGTTTTTTGAAGTCACATATTAGTTTACATGATGGTCAGAATAGAAGGAAACATACTGCCAATATTTCCATAGCAAAGCAAAGACCTAAAGTCTGTAAAATAGATACTGAAATCCAATCATAGTGAATTAACATATCCCACCTGAGAAAGGGCTTACAACAGAGCATGCAGGTTACAGCCTATGTGTGGGGCTTGACATTCCAATTGTGATTTCAAGGTCCCAATGCCCTGTATCCCATATGGTGAGAGAGGCATCACCTCTTCATATTTTTCTGGATTGTGAGAAATGAGCAAGACCAGGCCTTCCCAATGGAGTATCTGGAGAACAAAAGCAAAAATACACCAATTAAGACATAAGCGAGCAAGTAACGAAATATAAGTTTTAACAACAGGGATAAAGTAAACTAAAGAAGAACAAGTAGTATGAGGAGATGAGCACTGGTGGAGGCTGAATGCCTTGAGATAGGATCCAACACAGGAGCACCCTCCAGCTTGTACAGCCTAATTTTAATTTGAGGCACTAAACTAACCAAAGGATCATTGCAATATGGCACCCATTGGACTATATAAAATAATTAATCATAGCTGAATGAATGAATGAATGAATGAAGGGGAATTTATCGAGCGCAACTAAGCCCAAGGGAATCAAGGCACTAAAAAGATGGTACAGCTGCTTGTAAAGTGGAGAAATGCCGAGCTACACGTACGCTTCTACAAAGAGCCAGGTTTTTAGTTGCTTACGAAAAAGAGAGAGCGATGTTTGCCCTCTTAGCTCAGCGGGAAGCGTGTTCCACAATTTTGGAGCAAGGGATGAGAACGACCTCCCACCCCATCTGGCTTTAGCGACTCGGGGGAGGGTCAACAGTTTTTTATTGGAGGAGCATACGGCTCAGCTGTGTGGAAACGTGTAGATGATGTACATTGTGGTTGTACTATTGGATAATGACCCCCAGAATAGTGTGGTACAAGAGAATCAAGGGGACAAATATCGAAAGATAAGAGCTTATAGGGAAGTATACATTTTCTACTTCTGAATAAGTGGAGTTAAAGTTTAGAAAATCTAGCCTTACCTGTTGATAATTAATTTTCAAAATTTTGTACGTGCAATTGTGTGGCATCCATATTGTGGTACTGATATTCATGGTGCACGCCGTATATTGTGGGGCAAAAAGACCAGCCAAAACGAACTCACTCATTATGCCTTTCACCATCATGTACAGTAGATCCTTTTCATATCTGTTCTCCTTTATTTTCCTTTATATGTAATTGAAACCTGTGTATATACGTAAATTGAATGAAGCATGTTTAAACTAGAAGTTGTCCTGTCATTTATAGCATGGATCTGTGTGTTTAATGTCAATAATTATTAACAATCCAAGATCCCCTGTTTGTCTATGCTCTTCGGAAATGTCTGTATTTCTGTGCTGCCCCTGAAGCTCTGAGAGGAGACACAGAAATACCCCCACATCGTTTGAGGAAAGCATGATTTACTATTCTAACCACAGTCCTCGAATGTTTTTGGAAGGGGTGTGTTTGTGAGCATTGCCATACTGTCGACTAATTGGGAGAGTACAAATACCAACATGTCCTTGTGCTCGCCTGAAATGTTCTCGCATTTGCACCAGCGACTTGGAGGCATAACCAGATGGGGAGCTTCAACAGAGCTCCCCATCTGGCTGTAGCGGGTATTTTTCCGGGACGCTGGACGGATGGGAGATGGTTTTGCACCAGTGGGGGCCTTTTCTTTTATATCTGGGGGCCAGTTTTGCACCAGTGCTGAAATATTGGCCCCAGTACCAAAAGAAGCAGTGCTTTACACTTGCGCCTCCGCTAAAGGGCTGGTCCTACAAAACTGCCGGGGCTGCTTTGGGCTCCCAGTCCGGCCCTGATGAGCTGGCACAAGTCATCAGGAATATTAAATTCTGCAATGTGATATATGAGAGCCGCATTTTAGAGCATGCGATATTTGGTGCTTTGGGGTAAAGCGAACACTCAGAGACTAATCCATTTTGTCTTTATTCCAATACAGAAATCATGCGATCAAATGGATTTTGCTTAGCAAACACAGAAACCATAGTTATTGATCACAACATAACAAATGGGAAAGATGAAGACCTAGATGTGGACACGGCAGAACACTTGTAAGTATATTACACCATGGCCTTCTCTCTTTAACTGTCTACTACTTTTTATTGTAAATCCCTCACCAGGGCGGGGTTTATTTACTGATAGGGCGTAAGCACTTCCGAGATAAATGTGCATGGAACCATTATGCTGATTATCAATATAAAATAGTGGCGAAATAGACTGTCTTTGACGGAGAGGCAGTGGGAGACAGCTAACCACAGAAACCCCACCACAGTCAGGGCTGGTCACATATTAAATTACTTCTGCTTAGTTGGGCTTTTTCAATTAATTGTGTACCTCATAAAGACATATGAGGATTCCTGAGGTAAACAAGGTTGTGTAGTTTAAATGTACCCCTGCCCAGCATAGATGTGCAATCAGGCTCAGGACTTGTTTCCGTGGTGTCTCATCAAATCTCCGCTTCCTGGATCCTGATGACCCCGTACATGATCAGGGAAAAGAAGGATACTGAGTTACAGTCTTTGTCTTTCCTCACTACCAACTGACAGGGAAGATAATAATCCTGGGGAAACATCAGTTTAATAGAGTGCCCGAAGTGGATGAATGGATCAAAGAAATATATAATCTGGCCATTACAGAGCAGATCAAGTTTAGGTGAAGGGACACAGTGGAGTTCTCTAAAGATTTCCTGATCATACTTCTTAAAATTGGATTATAACTGAAGTGTAGTTTTCTTATTCTATTCCTCTTATATATCAGATTTAGACAGATTTAGACATGTAAGATGTTCCCATAATTTTTTCTTTTTTTTCTTCATTTTTGCAGATGGGATTTTAAATGGAGTCTTGACTTTAGAGCTTTAGTTAAATATGGATACATGGATTACAGATCATTTTAGAATATAGTGTGTAATATAATATATTCGTATTTATATATCATTAGGAAGAATTGGCTTTTTGTTAAACCAATACATTATAGTTATTGTTCAGGATATTGAAGTAAGTTCAATAAAGTATTGAAGGAATTGTTTTTAATTAGCTCCTTAGTGTCTGTTAGTGAGTGTTCTTTTGTAGACCAACTTCCTTTCAGTAGCATGTGTAATAGGTGGTACCAATCCTGGTGCGTATAGAGATCCATTGATGTTTGGGAGCAAACATGTAACAATGGGCAGAGGGGAGGTTGGGAAGAGTGGGGTGTCTTTGTGGACATCGCTGTGTATGATCTTTTTGAACCTGAGATCACTTTCACAACTGGATCTCACTTGCTTTTTTTCTGCAGTAGCAGAGCACTGTGATGCCCTTAGTTCACCTCAAAGAGGCCTATGAAATTTCCCCTTAACCTCACTGTCTTATACATTGCATCAGTAGTTGCAATGGCGGCACTTGATTGTGTTGGTCCATCACCTGCCTAACCGCCTCTGCATATTTCTTGATCCAGCGAATTGTATTTTAAGAAAAACTATTCAGGAAAATCACACCCACTCATTTAGTGAACCTCAGAATTAACTTCGATTGTGACAAGGGTTGCAGAGCTCTTTTTTACTCAAAGGGGAAATAGTTAGCTGTCTCAGAAAACTCAGGTTCTCAAAGACTCACGTTCTAATCCTAAATTCCCTTTTCAATCAATTTATTTGAGCATGGGCAAATCACCAAATCTCTCAGAACCACATTTCCAGGGTCGACTAGCAACGTAAAAAATATGTAGGGCACAGCAAAACTCACTGGTATAAGGCCTTTCTCCTCTCCCGATGACGATGAGGAGGAATGGAAGGTGGTTTACTTCCTGCATGCAAATCCAACCAATCCTGGAGATGCTCTCATGCAGTTAGCAGCTCCAGGATTAGTTGGAGCAGGCTAACCCAGTGCTCATTTTGAGGCTGGAGCCTTGTGCCTGCAATCCCTTGACTGTTTTACAGCACTGGGATTTCAGGCTCTGAAATGTGCGTGACAGCTGGCTAATCTGTCATGCGCATGGAGATCTTGAAGCAGTCATCCTGCAATACGCAGGAACCTGTCTGTCCCAACCCCACCATCACGCTTGCACTAGCGCGGCACACAGAATAGTAAAATGGCAATGACCATTGTATTATTCTGTGTGTACTTGCTGCGCTCGCAGCAGGTGGGGCGACACTCCTCCGCCTTAAAAGAGGAGCCGCCGCTGCACATTTCCCTTAGCTGGAAAAATTAGCATGAATAGAAAATGGCTGCACACCAGTAACACATTCTCTGCTAGATGACACCAGGTTGTCAGACATTAATAATTATGTGACTACTGTATTAATTACTAATATCATTTACATAACGTTGTGGGTTCCATGATTTTATAATTATGATTTTAAGCAAAACTATGACCCATATGACATCAAAGGAGAATGAAAGAGAGCCATGAAATAGAACTCATAGCACAATGCTTTCAATTTAAAAAAAAAAATTAACTGCCTCCAAAATAAACAGGTTTAGCTAATGCTGGATGTCTATAGAAAGAAAGTTCAAATGTTTTGCTGCCAATGAAAGATAATAGTGTCCCCTTTTGATGTGCACTTACGCCAGGGGGACATCACCAACATCGCCTCTATGAACCTGAGGGAACAACCTGAAGAGTGTGGCTGGAACAAATCCTCATGAGGATAATATGTTCAAAATGAAGGCCAAAATATCTGTGCACAAGGCGATTCTTGAAGGAACCCTAATTTTTAGATTTTAAATATTAGTTGAGTTAAATTAGAATAAAATATAATTGATAGTGTGACAGAGTGATGAAGGTCATTTCTGACAATGATGCTGAGATTTAATATTGCACGTCTGTGTTTTAGTTTAATAACGATCATTCTTTTTGTTTTCAGATTCGAGAACGGATCTGAGTTTTCGACTGAACAAGAGGACAGCGATGATCCAACTGCTTACGTCACCAACCTGTCCTACTACCACTTGGTCCCCTTTGAGACAGACATTTTGGATTGAACTGTATTAGATACTGTCTTTATTTCACCCAGAAGTTCTTCTTGTTTGCCTTTGCTGCTACCTACTTGGCAAAGTTCAGCTGACCAAATGCCTTTTCAACCATACATCACATAGGATACCACGTGGACCAGCCAAACTTGGAACAATACAAGGTGGAACCATGATGTCTTCATGCCTACTGCCTTCTCCCACCAGAGAGCTGGCACTGCATATAGTGGATGCCCCCTTAAGTCTTATTCATCTAAGCCATCTTCACAATGAAACACATGCAAGTGACGGACATGTTTGTGATAGGTCACAAGCGCAGAAAGTGCTGGTGTATCACAAGCTGGCCTTAGCGGTGAATTGCTGGTTTAAAGATAGCCAATACCTTGGGTTCAGTGCTTTATAAGGATGTGCCTGCCAATTGAGTATTCTTTACTGAACAGACCATTCTTCTTCCGATATAGTACAAATAATAATATCTTGATGCAAAAGCCAAGCAAAAGTCTTACAGGCTCAGAAAATGTGACAGGAAGACCACTTCAAAATGTGTTGACACACATGCACCAGCAAAACAAATGTATATTTCCTCCAAGGAGGGCCAACATGTCTCAAAGCTGAACACAAGACTCACTTTGTTGTTTGAGGAAAAGCTTTTTTTCCAAGCATGGTCCGCATTCTCCAAATGAGAGGCGTTTGAGAATGGATTCTACATTGACATTGGTCACACCTCCACACAACATGGAGTCTGAAAAGGCTGCTACCCCATTCCACCATGTACCACTTGGCCTGCTTTGCATAGGCATGCTAAATTAATCATTACTGAGCAATGAAATATTAACCTTTCTTCAGTCGCCAAAACCATTGTTGGAGAAATCATCATTGATTATTTTTAATAAGCTCCAAATTGCAGTGCGCGCTTGGTGATTTGATTGAGCGAGCCTTACCTGCAACGTTACGCAACCCACTTTCTGCTCTGTGTACTAACAGGAAGAATTTGCTAATGTAAATAATAGTAAATTATTGAGAATCCTAATTCTTTTATACAATATGTTTTGAAATCTATTTTAATTAAATGAAATGTACAACTTGCAACAAATATAATAAATATTTGCAGGTGATGGAGATGTGCTATATATTTTCTTTGTAAAATGAAAGAAATAATGCAACCAATAGTCTTCGGCTGACACACTTCCTTCCATAGTTGCAGTTAAGAAATGCAATATAAAAACATATTTCACAGGACCATCTAATTTAGGCAGAGGATCTAGGAGTACACTCCCTCTTTATTGCATGTAGTATATCGTATGACAAAAATATTGCATCCAATACATTGAGCTAACTGTTACATCGCAAGTTAAGCCTATGTAAGTAGATATGGAGGTAAAAATAATATTTATATACCTACTTTGACAATCTGGTGGTAAGTGATGTAGTGGATGCGATGTTACTGTAGGCTGATATTATGGACCTCAATATATAATCTGGCTGTGGGTATGAAAATTCCAGCTGTGAAACATACACTTTTATCTTTGATGATTTCAAGCTTTACCTCAAATTAAAGCACCATATAAACACAGTATCACCTTAATCACACATTTACAAAGCAAAGGCAAATG
The DNA here is from genome assembly GCF_964261635.1 of Lissotriton helveticus. Lineage (NCBI taxonomy): Eukaryota > Metazoa > Chordata > Amphibia > Caudata > Salamandridae > Lissotriton > Lissotriton helveticus. The sequence goes on along the minus strand of NC_136063.1, from coordinate 1,456,478,181 downwards.
CCTCTTTAAGATGTCCAGAAATAGATTTTGTTGTATTTGCAGCTTGTAATTGTGATTGGCATGCGGACACCTTGGGCTTTATTCAAGATGATATTCGACTGGTGGTAAATTACAATGTTTCTAAGAGCTCTCCATTGACTGGTAATATTGTTAGCACTTTAGTCCTTACTACTACTCACAGTAAGGCATTACTGTAATTACCCCTAGTTTTGAAAATACTACAGGGGAACTCATCTATTTCAGTTGTCAATAGTACTTTTCTTTTACTGTGAGTAGTAAATTATTATTATAAAGGTGCAAATAATACAAACAAGGGATACAATGGGTAGATTTAAGCAAGAGTACCAGAAACGCTGTGGCATAAAAATAGTCAGTCTTCACCTGAGTGTGTAGTGACCTTACCTGGCCTACGCTTCAGGTGGTGTTAGCTAGTTATTGCTTTGACACAATGTAGGACCATATGACAGCTGATCTCATTTATGATGAAAAACGCTTCAATTTGTACATGGTTCAATTTCCTATATTAGGAAAGCAGGTACTGATGCTCTTTCAAAAGATTTTTCCTGCTTGGTTTGAGAACCTATGTAAATGTGGTGTGGAGCTCTGTAAAGTAACAGAAATGGGATCCAAAATTCCTACCTGGCCAGTGTCACTCCAAAAAAAACCAAACTAGATCCTGCAAGCATAAGATGCCTTCAGTGTTAGCATGCATAATCTTACATCATTTTGTGGTAATCAATGCCTAGTGCTTCTAACCTGCCTGCACTGTCACACCAAGCAGAGACAAAGTCACAGCACATCTTCATGTGAATTTACTAAAATGTTAAAATGCCTCATCAAAGTGAGACATTCACTTTTCATTAGAGCAAGAACCAAACGTTGCTTATCACTTATGACGTTCAACCATCATATGAAATAACATGAACTGGTCCCAATTGTTTTTCATAATAATACATTACAGAATGTCTATGCAAAGAAATATACAAGAAGAAACCTAAAGGCAACTCCAGCAGTGGAAATATAATAATGATGATGATGATGATGGCAATTATAATTGTCATTGTCATTACACTCATCAATCTACTTTACCAGCTGTACATGTTAACTTATTATTTAATTTAATTTACATATTTTAGTTTAACACAGACCTGACCCCTGGCGGTGTCGATGCACTTTACAAAGACATTCCTAAGCAAATCATAAAACATTCAAGAATAGTGGTAAAATAGAGAGTGTGAAATGTCCTTACTACAAAAGCATAACATGGGAGTCTGATTGGGGTGGGCGGGGGTGTGGGGGGCAGGTGGGAGTTGCTCATAAGATAAGTGTGAACAACAGCATGCTTTTAGGCACTGTGCAGCAAAAGATATTAGAGAGATGCAACAAGGCAACACATAAACTTGGAAGTCCCAGGTAATTCCTACCCTGCCCCTTTTCTTTTATTTCATGTTTTTGGGGGGGGGGGGGACTCGGCTGAAGATGAGTCCAAAGATGGCAGCCAACACTTCCGGATGAAGTGTTGGCAGCCAATCAGAACTCTGAATTTCCCTGCACGAGCTCGTAATTATTTGCAAAGTTATCACGGCCACAGATTTCAACATCTACTGAATGGATTGACACCAAATACCGAAAAACATAGGGGCATATTATCAAGGGGGTTTATCTCCGCTTTTTTGGCTTTAAAAGCCAAGAAAGCGGAGATAAAATTATCTCCCTATTACCTAGCTGTTGTTAACACCAGTTAGCGACAGCTAGTAGGAGATAGCGACCATCTTGGGCCCCACTTTGCATGTCAGTGATATTTATCACTAATGACATGCAAAGTGGGCGTGCCAAGATGTTAGCGACTGGAAACAGTCGCTAACATCGCTATCTCCTATTACCAACTTTTGGAGATATTCGCGCTAAGCGCGAATATCTCCAAAAGCTAACACCTGCCCCTGAGCAGTTCTTAGCCATGTTATCCAATGGAAGGTGGATAACATGGCTAAGAGCATTAGCTCGGTAATGCATGAATATCGCTAACTTTTCAGCGATATTCATGCATTGCGGCCGTTTTTTATCGCATTTGCGATAAACCATGGTAATACCAAGGTTTATCTGCGATAAAAATCGCCGCAGCTCAGCGGTAAAATTTTGTCTCTAACCAAGCAATAGCGATAATTATCGCTATTGCTTGGTAATATGCCCCATAATCTGCAGGCCAAGAGCTAGCATTCTGCAAAATTTTGTGTAATTCCATTCAGCGGTTTGGGCTGTAGTCGTGTTCAAAGCTCCTATGGGAATTAACATGGGAAACTCATATTTTTTTACCCCCCCTCCGATCCCCCCCTTTTTCAGCCCCCGCTTGACGGATCACCCAGAATCTTTCCATGCAGAACAAGATTCACCAGGCCAATTTTGGGGGAAAACTTCATGAAGATTTGTCAAACAGCACCAAAGATATAAGCAAGTCAAAAAACACTTTGCCTATGGAAACATGGTCCTAACTATAACTACCTACTGGCGACTGTCAGTAGGTAATACATCTATCTATCTATCTATCTATCTATCTATCTATCTATCTATCTATCTATCTATCTATCTATCTATCTATCTATCTATCTATCTATCTATCTATCTATCTCTCTGTATATATATCTAAATATGTATAGAAATACATAGATATAGATTACCCACTGGCGGTCGCCAGTAGTTAGTTATAGATAGGCCCAAAGTTTCCATAGGAAAAGCATTTATTGTTTTGCCTATCACTTTGGCTTTACTTGACGAATCTTCACGAAATTTTCAAAACACTTCCGATTTTTTGTTCAGCTACTGTGTTGAAAGTTTCGGGCCGATCCATCAAGCGGGGGCAGAGAAAAAAGAGAGGGCCCAAAATGTGTTTTCCCCATGTTATGTCTATGGGAATTTTTCATTTTTTGAACACAACCTGAACCGCTGAACAGAATAACTCCAAATTTGGCAGAAAGCTACATGTTGGTCCAGAACTTGCTTTTGTGCTTTTTTGTGATCTGGTGTAAATCCATTCCATTGTTTCAGAGATATTGAAGTTTTAAAAATATTGATAACTGGGAGCCCAAAATCCTACTGAAACTCTACTGAAATTTGATTGGACTTCATCCCACAAACCAGTATTGCAGCAGAAGGAGCATTTGCAGAGTGGTGGTAAAAGGGGGCATGGCCTCCAAAACCTCTCAGCAATTCCGCTGTGTGGGACTTACTGGAGGTAACAGGAGGGATAGTTGACCTCTGAGGTCCCTCTGGAGCCAAGGGGACTTCATCCCCAGCCAGCAGTGCGCCAGGAGGTTACTGGAGGTAACAAAAGGAGGTATTGGCCACCAAGGGCGTCCTTGTGGGCCAACTACCACTCCTGTTACCTTCAGGGAATCCCACACGGCGGTATTTCTGAGAAGTCTTCGTAACCCAAGCCCTTTCTATAAGACTCTGCAAACACGCCTCCTGGCACACGACTAGTTTGGATCTGAAGTCCCCTTGGCCGCTAAGGGTCCTTGGGGCAAACAACCCCTCATGTTACCTCCAGTAAGTTCCAAACAGCAGGATTGCTAAGAGGTCTTTTGAGGCCACGCCCCCTTTCTCCACCACTCTGCAAGCGCATCTCCTGGTGTACTATTGGTTGGGGGTATGAAGTCCTCCTGGATTCTGAGGGACCTTCGAAGCCAAAAAGCCCTCCTTCCACTTTCTGTAAATCCTACACAGCGGGATTCCTGAGAGCTGTTAAGAGGCCCCGTCCCCTTTCTCCATCACTCTGCAAATGCCTTTTCTAGTAAAATGTGTGCCAGGACTGAGACTTCTTGAAACCAAACACTTACAGTGACCCTTATGAACAAAGCATAAACGTCTAATTAATCATTTGCATCATTTAATGATATAATTCCGATTTTTTTCTTTTATGTAAATTTTTTAAAGGAATATTCTTTGTGCAAAATAACCTTACAAGACAAACTCCAAATTATCTATACACATATGTACAAAATATACAAAACATTTACAATTGAAAACTTTACGCTTACACCACATACACACCTCTCTCAAACTTCAGACATACATACTACACAGTGGTTCCTAAGGACACAATGATAATATCAATGATTCAAAAGACAGAATGAAGCAAATTGTCATAAACCATTTACAGCAGTTTTTCTATTTATGACTGTGAATGAAACTACATAAACAATAATGACTCCGCAGTCTATGTGACCTGGGACCAGGTCGACGCGTTTCGAACCCTCAAACTGGTGGGGGTTCTCATCAGGACCAAAAAGACACTTAAGTCTTCTCGGAGACTGCTTTCATATGTCGTTAAGCTGTCTCGAAATCCCTATTTTATTTGGCGGGAGATGAGAATGGAACCTCAAAGCTGCCAAGTACTGCCCCAGTGTCTCCAAGGGCTGTTTGTATCTTAGCGCCGAGTGAATCTGTGGCTGCGCTCTCTTGGGAAACTACCTAAATGTATAATTCACTTGGATAACTTGCTTAACAAACCGGCTGGACCGAATGCCATACCTTTGAGGTATGGCATTCGGTCCATACAGTCACTCATATACCCCATACCTTTGAGGTATGGCATTCGGTCCAGCCGGTTCGTTAAGCAAGTTATCTAAGTGAATTATACATTTAGGTAGTTTCCCAAGAGAGCGCAGCCACAGATTCACTCGGCGCTAAGATACAAACAGCCCCTGGAGACACTGGGGCAGTACTTGGCAGCTTTGAGGCTCCATTCTCATCTCCCGCCAAATAAAATAGGGATTTCAAGACAGCTTAACCACATATGAAAGCAGTCTCCGAGAAGACTTAAGTGTCTTTTTGGTCCTGATGAGAACCCCCACCAGTTTGAGGGTTCGAAACAAGTCGACCTGGTCCCAGGTCACATGGACTACGGAGTCATCATTGTTTATGTAGTTTCATTCACAGTCATAAATAGAAAAACTGCTGTAAATGGTTTATGACAATTTGCTTCATTCTGTCTTTTGAATCATTGATATTATCATTGTGTCCTTAGGGACCACTGTGTATTATGTATGTCTGAAGTTTGAGAGAGGTGTGCATGTGGTGTAAGCGTAAAGTTTTCAATTGTAAATGTTTTATATTTTTTGTACATATGTGTATAGATAATTTGGAGTTTGTCTTGTAAGGTTATTTTGCACAAAGAATATTCCTTTCCAAAATTTACAAAAAAGAAAAAAATGTGAATTATATCATTAAATGATGCAAATGATTAATTAGACGTTTATGCTTTGTTCATAAGGGTCATTGTAAGTGTTTGGTTTCAAGGAGTCTCAGTCCTGGCACACGTATTGCTCTATAGAGTATTTTGACTTAGCCTGACTGAGTTTGAGTCAAGGCCCATTACTGTTTTCTGGTTTTCTAGTAAAAAGCATAGAAATTCACTGAAATAAAGCAAAGGTTACAGGGACAATATAGTTAGGAATTAGCATTTAAAAAAACATAGAAATTCACTGAAAAAAACAAAGGTTACAGGGACGTTATAGTTAGGAAATGGAATTTAAAAAACATAGAAATTCACTGAAAAACCAAAGGTTACAGGGACATTAAAGTCAGGCTCAGGTTTCACTCGCCCATACAGCCACTCATACACCCACTCATTCACAAATACAGCCACTGACATATCCACTCATATACCCATACAGCCAATCACACACTTAGTCACCCAAACTGCTACTCACACATCTACTCACTCACCCCTACAGTCAATCACACAGCCACTTACTCACACATACAGTTACACATACACACACTCTTACTCATACATATACTAACAGATACTCACCTATACAGTCACTGACACAAGCACACACTCGCCCATACAGCCACTCTCTCATTCACTCACTCTCCCATACAGTCACTCATATACCCCATCCCTCACCTTTTCTGCCTCTCACATACCCAGTTACTTGACAATATACCACTGACTCATCCACTCACTTACCCACCCATCCATACACATACTCAATCACCCATACAGCCCCTCTCACACACACACGCACACACACTCACTAACCCATACAGCCACTACTTCACCCATTCACTCATCCATACATGCAGTCACACACCCTCTCGCCCACTCACACAGGCACTCAGACACTCATACAGGTACTCAGACAACCAATCAATCACCCATACAGCCACTCACATACCCACTCACACACCCACTCACACACCCACTCACGCACCCATACAGTCACTTAGACGCCAACTGACAGACTGATACAAACATACACTCAACCAGTCATTCACCCATACATTCACTGAGACACCTAATCACTTACTTATACAGTCAGTCTTTCACCCACTGAATCATCCATACATGCACTCATACACCCACTGATTCACTAATATACTGTGGTGTATATATTTAACACTTAAACCTTTTTTAAAACACTCACAGTTACTGGATGATGTCATCAGTGATGTTATTTGAGATGTTATCAATGCTGTCATCGGTGTTGTCACTGACCATGTCATGAGTGATGTAATATGTGAGGCCATAAGTAGTGCATTGCGGGGGCGTGAGAGTTAGCTCAGGTAACTATAACTGCTGAATTTCACTGGTTTTGTATGAGTGAAACCTGAGCTTAACTATGATGTTCCGGAAACATTTTGTGTGTGTGTGTTAGTTAGTTAATTAGTTAGTTAGTTACCTACTAGCGGTCACCACTCATTAAGCAAGTGGCCGAGATCTTCATTTGAACACATTCCAATAGTCTGAGCAAGGAAATTAGGCATAATGTTAGTAGCAAGTTAGTTGGTTAATTTCAGTTGACTAACCTTTGCTAAGAGGATTTTCTAAACCATTTCGGAAGAGCTTCTACTGAAACATGCAAATGACTTTTTACACAAGTGACAACAATGTTTTGGGCATTTATTGAGGCTCACAAGCCCCAAAATGCAAAATCTATAAAATCCAGTGACAAAAATCTTCTGCTGTTCTAGCACTCTCGCAGAGGCAATGCAAGCAAATACCATCAGAGGTTATGGCCTTAAGAGCCACATTTGAACAAACCATGACAGCAAATTATGTTGGTGTAGATTATTACATGATAGCCAAAAAAAAAAGAATGCCAGAATCACGTACATCTAATTTACTTCTGTCCCTATTAGGTACCAATTGTATCAATATTCAGGCACAAACTAGTAAAGAGGATCCAAAATGTTGCTGGGCAGCAAAACCATCACACCAATAACAAAGGACTGGCACTCTTTAGTTAATGCTGAAACACAAACTGTATCGTATGCCAATTATAAGAATATATTTGCCTCAGTAACACTTAACACAGCAGTACAGAGGCATACAGGGATATGGAACCAAGATATACAAGTAAGGACTCCAACTCACAGAGGTAGGTACAAAATATGAACTCTCCTCCTGTAATGTGGACATGGAAGGTGAAGCAAATTCATTATTTGACTAACTATGTGAATCTACAGTACTATTTGCTATTGTAAACAGAGGCAATTTACTCAGTTTATTTCAGGGACAGCCTAATTTCAAAATCATTGAATCCTCAAAAATGATCAGGGAGGGCTTACTTGTCAATTAGTGGTAGAATATTATGCATCTGCAGTTTCAACTTGGACAAAGACAGGTGAGCCCGAACCCATGTACAGACATGAAACGGTGTTTATGAGTGGGGGACTAGAGTGCTAAAAGGCAAGAATGGAACAACATCCAGCTTTGTTTGTTCCACCTGAGATTAGATAAGATAGCGGGCCCCTTTCACAATTTATGGTACCAAGAAGGACATGTAGATTATAATCCTTATCCTTATAGTTTTATTCACAGAGAAGATCGCCCTGGAAGCCTGTCCTACTACTCCATTCTGACTGCTCCAGCAACAGTGGAACTACACTGGATTTTGAACCATGAACTTAATAATGGTGAGGCACAAGGCCCACTTTCTACACACCCCTTTCCCGCAAACTATGACAATTAATTGCAAGATGTTGTAAGATATCACAGTTGTGATTTAAAAAGAAATTAATATTTAAAATATCAAAAGATGGAAAACATAAAAAAAACAAGTAATTTAATATATTATTTAAAAACTCAAAGAAAACATACAGTTGGAACACCAAACTAAGCTTGGACTACCCAAACCATAAGCGTTAACACGCCTCCATATTCAATAGCTCATCAAAATTTAGAGATTGCAATGGTAGTTCTCCAACCATTTACGTGGTTTGTTTAATTGTTTTACAGTACAAAGATTGCATTGTCTTACTGAATTGCTGTATTCAAACTCCCACATCTATTTCCACCCTTATTGGATACATTCTTTTTCATCCATAACTTTTCCCTCATCTACCTCTCCCAAATTACACTTAGTACGTTCATCCCCATTCTGAGTGTTTCGCTCTACAGAACATGGTAACAGGATAACATGGTAACACCAGTTCAGCTCGTCTTCAGCATGACACTCTTCCCTTATCAAACATTCTCAGTACTACCTTCAAAACCATTCTCATCCCTCGCTGAACTTTCTCATATCGCCTACCATCAAGATTACTTAGCCTACTGTTTACATTAATCTTTAACTTTCTACTTGAATCCTCCAACTCCTTGCACACACAGATACAGTTCAAATGCCACAGTTTCCCATCACACAAATGCACTGAAACCCTTATACACTATGCCTAGCATCCTCGCTTTCACCCATTATCCAACCTTAATGTAAACCTCATGTGTAGTGTTCTACCTTCTTAAATAACATTATTTGTAGCTCTCATGAGTCTTCTTAATGTAATTTATTTTTTTTACTTCTGGAATAGATTGTTTCACAGCTGATTTGAATATCATCTGAGGATTCAATTTATTTCTGGGAATCCTTCCCCTCACTATCTTAAAAGGGGTTAAACATTTGGCATAGTTGACTGTAACACTATAAGACCATTACATTTTCATCAATTGTATTTCATTAATGAATTTATTAGCACATGCCAAATGAATGGCCCTTTTAAAATCCATGTTACATTTTTAATCATCCCATTGCCACTGGGATTGTACAGAAAAGTAGATCTATGTTATTTTCCCACTTTCTGTAAATAATCGTTGACTGTGTGCAATGTAACTTTTTCCTGATTATTACTGATCAAAAGGCGCTGGAAAATCCTCATTCATGAATACACGATCCACAAACTGCAAAACTGTATCAATTCTTTTAACCACTTTTGTGACTAGCCAGCTAAAAAAAAATCAATTAAAGAAATGGCATGCTTCTAGTCAATTCCAGTAGTACCAGTAATATTGGTAGTTAAACACTCCCAAGGGCTACTGAAACACTTTTGTATTAAATTAGGTTGAATGGTTTTTAATATTTTGTTTCCATATGTGCATTCTGTACACTTCTCTATCTTTTGCAATTTATGAAATTGTTTCATGATCTTATCTCTCAAGGACTTCAGTTGTATCACTGGACTTCTCCGAATCATTGGGCTTCCAGTGTACACTATGTTGTGCCTTCCCAAAACGGCCTCACATCATATACTAGTGTGTCCTTCCTGGGTCACCCTTGTGCTACATTCTGTAAGGTAGAGTCCATCTTATATACAGGTTCCCACTCTGAATCTTTAATCGCAGCTAAACCGTTTTCATGTACCAGGGCTATTTGAAAATCTGCCTGTTGGAATTCTAAACAAGAAGTCAGCCACCACATTTTTCTATCCAGCTACATGTTTTCTTTTATATGCAAAATTATGAAGATGAGTCACCATTCTAGCAACCTTCCCAAATGTATTGGCTATTATCTGCATAGTTAACAACTTAGGTCCGTATTACAAGTTTAACAGACCAATGGACTGCAAAAACCTTGGGGGCGGTCCGCAGATCACCAAGCTTGTGGTCCTCCCCCTGCATTAGGACTGTGGTGGTTGGACCACCATGGGACCGCTGCTGCCACAGGCATCCCTGGTGGTGTCGCAGCGGTCTGAGGCCCCTAATATGTTGGGGGTGCCTTTGCGGCATCGGCAAGCATATTAGTAGTTTTCTCACTGCTGCACTTTTCATAGTGGTGCTACCACCATGAAAAGTTTGGTGGTAAGGAAACAAAGGGGGCCCTACAGGCCCGTCATGTGCCTATGCGCCATGGGGTGCATGTAGGGGGGCACATGGTGTACCCCCTGTCTGTACGCCCCACATGTTCCTGCACAGAATGAAATGCACAACATTGTGCATGTCGGTCCGTGCAGAAACATGCTTCGATGTTCCATTGCAGTGCCTATTTCAAAGGTACTGCCGTTGGAACACCAAAAAAGTTGTAATCTGAAGGGCAGTCTGTTTTGATTTTGGCAGTGTGGGAGTCGGGCAGCAGCGTGGAGGCCCTGCTCCCACACAGCCAAAGTCATAATACGGCCCTTAGTCAAGCAGTTGTCTAACTTGAAAGTTCCTGACAACAAAATTCGGTCCATGCTGATAATAAAATTCTGTCAAGTCAAGCAACACTATCCTTGCGTTGTTGGCCTAAAGCATTTTTAATGACCCCAACAAACTTGGTTTCAGTTTAATGCCCTCTCCACTAACTTCATGTCCAAAATAGGTCACACAGCTCTCAGCAAATTTGTATTTAATATACTCAACTGTCATTCCAGTCTTGTTTAGAATTCCCAAAACATTTTCTCACCTCAAATCTTGTTCCCTTTTGTCCATGCCCAAAGATTGAAATGTCACCCTAAAAGAGAATTATTATTTTTTCCTTAACTAACAATTGCAACATAAATGTTTGAAAAACCACACCTGCGGATGCTAGACCAAATCGCATTTGTTTACACTGACAGCAACACTCAGCTGTTTGGTGCACCATTTACACTCTTCCTGTAAAGGGTTCTGATGAAGGGCAGATAATTCAACAACAGAAAACCACTTTAAACCTTTTACCATCGCTAACATCTCTATTATCTATTCACTGAAATGTTATTATTAATGTAAAGAAGGTCGACACACAACCTGATTTTCCCGTTAGCATGTCATGCAGTATCAAGGGGTAAATCCGGTCTGAGGCCTCAGTTGGCTCAATAATATGAGCCTTGACTAGTCTCTCTAATTCCCTCAACACTTCTCTCTGCAGTCTGGATGCCCTCCGGACTTTGTGAATTTTGAGGGAGCGTCATCCATTAATACTATTTTATGACAAAATCCCAACAATCTGCCTAACCCTCCACTAAACACTTTAGGAAACCTCTTCAACACCTACCCACAGTTTCTCCTTCATCCATGATCAGTTTTTGTTATGCACTATTTGCATCCAGTGCAACTGCTGTTATCCAACCATCCTCACACTGACTTTCTCTTTTTAGCAACATAGAACTTACCTACTTTTTTCTGTTCTTGTACCTGAAAACTAGGCTCCTGTAGCCCAAACATTTTATTGTTTCACTACTACACCCCTCCCAGTGAATATGAGACACAAATGATCGGTTTCCTATTTTATGTACATGTGTTCTTTTCCATACAGTTTCCTCCACTGTGGTATAGGAGACCCAAAACCAGCAACTACCTGTATACCAACAAAGGTCTATTATATAAAGGTTTATTTTTCCTAATACCTTGGTAACTGATGTTTAAAATAATGTTGTCACTTAAATGTAAAACTTTCTTGCCTTGGAATATTCATCCTTGGTAGAAGATATGTTAAAATCTTCTACCTTAACAAGCTTAACTTCATTTCCTCTTTTTCTGTAAACCTTTCCAATCTAGCCTGCTATCCCACATGCATTTCAGCTCTGCTTCACATCTGTAAAGACTTTACGCCAAATGAAATGATTCTCACTGTTGTATCTATAGCATCCGCGTCCCTTACCCGGAACACCGTATTATGAAAGCAGGTTTCTGAATGTCGTAATGTGTGGCAAGATTGTTTGTACATATTTAATATGTGGCATATTGATATGGTGGTAATGTGTTCTGTTGGTTTTTGTGCTGCTGTGCTCTTGTGCTGCATTATTGCCATGTGATGTAGTGTTGCATCGTGGTTGTTTTGAGTTCTATTTTGAGTAGTCAGTGGACCTTAAAGATGTGCTGTTTTTGGCTGGAAATGAGAAACATGTGTTGATAGATCTAAATTAAACAAGGCGAAACACAATCCAACATAACACAATTAAAACATCTGTGGCAGCAACTCAACAAAACAGTAAAAACATAAACACAATATAAACACTGAAATAATGCAGTAGAGTAGCACCCAAAACAAGAAAGCACGTCACCACAACAAATATGTACAAACACATTTGCCACACATTATCACCTCCAGAGTTCTCCTTTCATAATTTGATGGGTAAAAAAAAAGTGTTTACTCAATGTACTGCCTTTCTTACTTTCACTTTCAATAAGCTTTATTTCGACAACTCGTGCCAGGGAAGCAAATTCACAATAAATGCATTCAATACATTTAAAATTATAAAACATACCATAATATACTTACTAATTCTTCTTTGTATGAGAGCTGAGGCATCACAGCATACAAATGAAATTAGATATTTGACTGGACACAATCCGTCATCCTATTTTCAAAAAGAATACTCAATAACATTGTTAACCCTTCGATGCGGATGACAAAGCCAGCTCGTCATGGGCGTTACCTGTGCTACGCGGATGACGAGCTGGCTTTGTCACAAACCGCGCGTTTTTCAAAATTCAGCGCACAGCGGGAAAACCCGCTAGCGCGGTAGCGGTTAAAAAACATTTGTAATATGCAATTGATTAAAATAGTACTAATGTGTATAATTAATTGTCAAAAGAATTGTGACCACACACACACACATTTCTAATAGACTAAAGACCAAAGTGACGCATCAAGCAGCAGGGTGGCAAATGCAAAGTTCCAATATCTAGATTAAATCACCACACATGATACTTTTAGATGCCAATTGTGGCCCCAAGCTATGGGTGGGACCCCAATCAAGTTAGGACACATCGTTGGAGCCAGTTGACTGGCTTAGAGTACGCATCCTGGATCTTAGTACCCACATCCAACTCAGACACTAAGCAACAGAGCTTGCAAACAATAGTCAAGGTTCAGATCTTAGGATTCTGAGTGTGGTAATAGTACTGCTGGTCCCCAACATCTTACAAAGAGGTTTGATCCATTTCAATGGAGGACCCACATAACCGGGGCAAGCAAGCAAAACATGAGCAACGGTTTCTGTAGAGCCATTGCAAGCAGGACACACAACTCCTGCACATGAGGCCCATTTGTTGGTAAATGTTTTCAGTGGCTAGTTGCCAACCCTGAATTGGAAGTAGAGCTTCCTATCTAATGGCCCAGTGATAGCATTTCAATTAGAGTCCAAGAAGCTGTGACATTTAAAATTCAAGAACCTTCCCGTCAAGCCTTGCATTGCGAGATCCATAGCCAGTAATGGTTCATCAATGTTTCTGGGGATGGAATGTGTGTGTGGGATGGATTTTCCCAAAATTCCCTCATACCTATATATATTATTAGATTTCTAGTTTGCTGTAGCCACTTGCTTTTGTGAAATCTAACTACCTCTATAACATCCCTTAGGTCCATGGCATAATGGGCTATTTCTGGTGTGGACCATAGCCTTCTCCAGAATAATAATGGGTGAAGTCTAACTTTACTAGCTAGCGCTTCCTACCCAGATCAAGCATCAAGAATTTCAACAGTGGGCTAGGGAAAAGGCGAGTCACAAGTCTCAAAAACTTGTTCTCTGAGAGGGTTAAAGAAGAAATATTAGAGAGCCCCCAGAGTTCTGAGCCATAGAAAGCTGAGCCTAAAGTTTTAGAGTTGAATGAATGAATACTTTATTGTATGCTTACCTAAAATCATTTACAAAAGCAATGCATATTACTATCATAGTTAAAACAGTACGTTGCTAAAAGAAAAGCATTTAAAAAGCATTGAAAATGCAGCGAGATTTAAAAGAGAAGGAAAAAAAAACCATCTAGAGATATTTACATCGGGTTGGACAGTCAGTGCCCTAGTGTCAGTTCATCTTAACTTATCGGGCTTAGTACCAGATCACCGATGGCCATAAGATGCTTTATTTATTGTTTGCTCAACGAGAATGGCACTGTTCTTGACCATTAGAATTGGCATAGGGTCACTATTGATGCTGTAGATGCTCATCAACAGTCGGCATGTAGATTGTTATTATGTTGTTATTAGTTTTAGAGTTATAAACCTGTAGAACTGGGCCAATTGGTTTAGAAAAAGAGTGCCTATGTTCCTTCACTAAGCTAAGGCCCCGGTAATCTGTCTGTGTTTAAGAGACATAGCTTCCACTTGGGGCTTCCATGACATGGTTGTAAACAGGGTGCCACCAAGGTAGTTGAAGACATCTGCCCTCTCAAGTGGCTTATCCTCCAGTTTTACTCCTCCCTTATATGACCTATGTTGCTTGAACGACATTTTTTATATTGCGGCATTGATCTCAAGACCTTGCGCTCTACAGAACTCCTCATAGCAGACCAGCGCACTCTGCAAACCACCAGGTGTTTTAGATTTCAGCAGAGTGTTGTCTGCAAACAACAATATTTGTTTTTTTGTGCCAGCTAGAGTGGGGGCATCAGTAGGAAAATAAGAATGTAAGTGAACCATGTAATTAACCCCTTCGCTGCTAGGCCTTTTCCCCCTCCTGTGCTAAGGCTTTTTTTGGTGTTTTGGGGTAGTGCGCGCTTAGGCCCTTGTAACTTTTTGACCACATAAGGGATCCGCGCCAAATTTGCGTCCTTTTCTTCCAACATCATGGGGATTCTAAAGGCGCCCAGGGTTTGTGGATTCCCTTGGAGGGGTCCCAGAAATTAACCAAAATATAGTGTTTTTTTTGTTTTTTTCAGAAAAATGGGAAAAACGGGCTGCAAATGAAAGCCTCTGGCTTTTTCCCTGAAAATGGTATCAAAAAAGGGTTTGTGGGGCTGAATTCTCCATTTTCTCAGCTTTTAGGGAATGACAGTGTTTTGTCAGAGAACCGAAATTTTTCACTCAGTTTTGGCATTTTTCTGGGACATAGCCTATTTTTGCTATTTTTAGAGCTTTCCACCTCCTTCCAGTTAATGGTAGAAATGAGTTTGAAAGCAATAATGGATCCTGGAAAGCTTTACATTTTCGAAACATAGACAAAATTCTGAATTCAGAAAGGGGTCATTTGTCTAAATCCATGAAGGTTTCGTTATAGAAACTAACAGTTAGATATTGGAATATTTGAAAATTTGTTGAAAACAACAGCCTTTTGTCTCAACGTTTTCACCTATAACTTTCTCTAATTTTGACAGCTCTTGGAAAGCAATATACCGTTACATCCGTTCAACCTTCCTGGTTGTGGGGATATATGGGACTTGAAGTTTCACCAAGAACCCGACGAACCCAGATCCAAAAACTGAGCAGCAACTTGCAATGGTATTTTTTCATTTACTGGGTATAGTGCACTTTGTCTTGGAAAATGTACACATGGAATAATCTGTATGAAAGACACCTATGTATGTATGAATTGGGTACAAATTATAGAGTTCAGAAACAGTATATAATTGCACATTTTCAAAGTTGGGAATACTCATACTAGCATGAGAATTATTGGTCATTTTTCATAAAGTTTTTTTTTCTACACAATATCTTTCATTCAAAGGGAGAAATGCAAGAAAGCTCAATTGGTAATAACAGTTGATTTACAAATCTGAATTACCCCAAGTGTCCCGATAAAAACGGTACCTCACTTGTGTGGGTCGGCCTTGTGCCTGCGACAGGAAACGGCGCAAAATGCAACGTGGTCACACCTAAATTTTGCACTTACAAATTGACCCTTTTTTGGCAAAGTGCCTACCTGTAGTTTTTGCACCCCAGTTCTTCCGGCACCTAGGGAAACCTAGCAAACCTATA
Organism: Lissotriton helveticus; assembly: GCF_964261635.1. Lineage (NCBI taxonomy): Eukaryota > Metazoa > Chordata > Amphibia > Caudata > Salamandridae > Lissotriton > Lissotriton helveticus. The sequence goes on along the minus strand of NC_136063.1, from coordinate 1,456,462,312 downwards.
CATTTTTGAAAAGTAGACACCCAGGGGAATTCAGGATGGGATGACTCGACTGCCTACCACCAGGTTTTGTTACCCAGAATCCCTTGCAAAGCCTAGATTTTGACAAAAAAAACACATTTTCCTCACATTTCTGTGGTGGAAAGTTCTGGAATCTGCGTGGATCAACAAATTTCCACCCACCCAGCGTGCCCCCAGGTCTCCCGAAAAAAATGGTACCTCACTTGTGTGGGTCGGCCTTGTGCCTACGACGGGAAACGGCACAAAATGCAACGTGGTCGCTCCTCAATTTCCCAGTGAAATCTTAAGCTCTTTGGACAAAGAGACTACCTTTTGTTTTTGAGCCGTAGCTCAACCAGCACCTAGGAAAACCTAGCAAACCTATACATTTTTGAAAACTAGACACCCAGGGCAATTCAGGATGGGGTGACTCGTCTGCCTACCCCCAGGTTTTGTTACCCAGAATCCCTTGCAAACATAAATATTTGACCAAAAAAACACATTTTCCTCACATTTCTGTGGTGGAAAGTTCTGGAATCTGCGTGGATCAACAAATTTCTACCCACCCAGCGTGCCCCCAGGTCTCCCGAAAAAAATGGTACCTCACTTGCGTGGGTAGGCATAGTGGCTGCGACATGAAACAGCGCAAAACGCAGCATGGTCGCACCTCAATTTCCCAGTGAAATTTAGCATGATTCGGACAAAAAGACTACCTTTTGTTTTTGCGCCGTAGCTCTGCCAGCACCTAGGGAAACCTAGCAACCCTATACATTTTAGAAAACTAGACACCCAGGGCAATTCAGGATGGGGTGACTCGTCTGCCTACCCCCAGGTTTTGTTACCCAGAATCCCTTTCAAACATAAAAATTTGACCAAAAAAACACATTTTCCTCACATTTCTGTGGTGGAAAGTTCTGGAATCTGCGTGGATCAACAAATTTCCACCCACCCAGCGTGCCCCCAGGTCTCCCGAAAAAAATGGTACCTCACTTGCGTGGGTAGGCATAGTGGCTGCGACATGAAACAGCGCAAAACGCAGCATGGTCGCACCTCAATTTCCCAGTGAAATTTAGCACGATTCGGACAAAAAGACTACCTTTTCTTTTTGCGCCGTAGCTCTGCCAGCACCTAGGGAAACCTAGCAACCCTATACATTTTAGAAAACTAGACACCCAGGGAAATTCAGGATGGGGTGACTCATCTGCCTACCCCCAGGTTTTGTTACCCAGAATCCCTTTCAAACATAAAAATTTGACCAAAAAAACACATTTTCCTCACATTTCTGTGGTGGAAAGTTCTGGAATCTGCGTGGATCAACAAATTTCCACCCACCCAGCGTGCCCCCAGGTCTCCCGAAAAAAATTGTACCTCACTTGCGTGGGTAGGCATAGTGGCTGCGACATGAAACAGCGCAAAACGCAGCATGGTCGCATCTCAATTTCCCAGTGAAATTTAGCACGATTCGGACAAAAAGACTACCTTTTGTTTTTGCGCCGTAGCTCTGCCAGCACCTAGGGAAACCTAGCAAACCTATACATTTCTGAAAACTAGACACCCAGGGCAATTCAGGATGGGGTGACTCGTCTGCCTACCCCCAGGTTTTGTTACCCAGAATCCCTTTCAAACAAAAAAATTTGACCAAAAAAACACATGTTCCTCACATTTCTGTGGTGGAAAGTTCTGGAATCTGCGTGGATCAACACATTTCCATCCATCCAGTGTGCCCCCAGGTCTCCCAAAAAAAATGGTACCTCACTTGCGTGGGTAGGCATAGTGGCTGCGACATGAAACAGCGCAAAACGCAGCATGGTCGCACCTCAATTTCCCAGTGAAATTTAGCACGATTCAGACAAAAAGACTACCTTTTGTTTTTGCGCCGTAGCTCTGCCAGCACCTAGGGAAACCTAGCAAACCTATACATTTCTGAAAACTAGACACCCAGGGCAATTCAGGATGGGGTGACTCGTCTGCCTACCCCCAGGTTTTGTTACCCAGAATCCCTTACAAACATAAAAATTTGACCCAAAAAACACATTTTCCTCACATTTCTGTGGTGGAAAGTTCTGGAATCTGCGTGGATCAACAAATTTCCACCCACCCAGCGTGCCCCCAGGTCTCCCGAAAAAAATTGGTACCTCACTTGCGTGGGTAGGCATAGTGGCTGCGACATGAAACCGCGCAAAACGCAGCATGGTCGCACCTCAATTTCCCAGTGAAATTTAGCACGATTCGGACAAAAAGACTACCTTTTGTTTTTACGCCGTAGCTCTGCCAGCACCTAGGGAAACCTAGCAAACCTATACATTTCTGAAAACTAGACACCCAGGGCAATTCAGGATGGGGTGACTCGTCTGCCTACCCCCAGGTTTTGTTACCCAGAATCCCTTACAAACATAAACATTTGACCAAAAAACACATTTTCCTCACATTTCTGTGGTGGAAAGTTCTGGAATCTGCGTGGATCAACAAATTTCCACCCACCCAGCGTGCCCCCAGGTCTCCCGAAAAAAATGGTACCTCACTTGCGTGGGTAGGCATAGTGGCTGCGACATGAAACCGCGCAAAACGCAGCATGGTCGCACCTCAATTTCCCAGTGAAATTTAGCACGATTCGGACAAAAAGACTACCTTTTGTTTTTACGCCGTAGCTCTGCCAGCACCTAGGGAAACCTAGCAAACCTATACATTTCTGAAAACTAGACACCCAGGGCAATTCAGGATGGGGTGACTCGTCTGCCTACCCCCAGGTTTTGTTACCCAGAATCCCTTACAAACATAAAAATTTGACCAAAAAAACACATTTTCCTCATATTTCTGTGGTGGAAAGTTCTGGAATCTGCGTGGATCAACAAATTTCCACCCACCCAGCGTGCCCCCAGGTCTCCCAAAAAAAATGGTACCTCACTTGCGTGGGTAGGCATAGTGGCTGCGACATGAAACAGCGCAAAACGCAGCATGGTCGCATCTCAATTTCCCAGTGAAATTTAGCACGATTCGGACAAAAAGACTACCTTTTGTTTTTGCGCCGTAGCTCTGCCAGCACCTAGGGAAACCTAGCAAACCTATACATTTCTGAAAACTAGACACCCAGGGCAATTCAGGATGGGGTGACTCGTCTGCCTACCCCCAGGTTTTGTTACCCAGAATCCCTTTCAAACAAAAACATTTGACCAAAAAAACACATTTTCCTCACATTTCTGTGGTGGAAAGTTCTGGAATCTGCGTGGATCAACAAATTTCCATCCATCCAGTGTGCCCCCAGGTCTCCCGAAAAAAATGGTACCTCACTTGCGTGGGTAGGCATAGTGGCTGCGACATGAAACAGCGCAAAACGCAGCATGGTCGCACCTCAATTTCCCAGTGAAATTTAGCATTATTCAGACAAAAAGACTACCTTTTGTTTTTGCGCCGTAGCTCTGCCAGCACCTAGGGAAACCTAGCAAACCTATACATTTCTGAAAACTAGACACCCAGGGCAATTCAGGATGGGGTGACTCGTCTGCCTACCCCCAGGCTTTGTTACCCAGAATCCCTTACAAACATAAAAATTTGACCAAAAAAACACATTTTCCTCACATTTCTGTGGTGGAAAGTTCTGGAATCTGCGTGGATCAACAAATTTCCACCCACCCAGCGTGCCCCCAGGTCTCTCGAAAAAAATGGTACCTCACTTGCGTGGGTAGGCATAGTGGCTGCGACATGAAACCGCGCAAAACGCAGCATGGTCTCACCTCAATTTCCCAGTGAAATTTAGCACGATTCGGACAAAAAGACTACCTTTTGTTTTTACGCCGTAGCTCTGCCAGCACCTAGGGAAACCTAGCAAACCTATACATTTCTGAAAACTAGACACCCAGGGCAATTCAGGATGGGGTGACTCGTCTGCCTACCCCCAGGTTTTGTTACCCAGAATCCCTTACAAACATAAACATTTGACCAAAAAAACACATTTTCCTCACATTTCTGTGGTGGAAAGTTCTGGAATCTGCGTGGATCAACAGATTTCCACCCACCCAGCGTGCCCCCAGGTCTCCCGAAAAAAATGGTACCTCACTTGCGTGGGTAGGCATAGTGGCTGCGACATGAAACAGCGCAAAACGCAGCATGGTCGCATCTCAATTTCCCAGTGAAATTTAGCACGATTCGGACAAAAAGACTACCTTTTGTTTTTACGCCGTAGCTCTGCCAGCACCTAGGGAAAACTAGCAAACCTATACATTTCTGAAAACTAGACACCCAGGGCAATTCAGGATGGGGTGACTCGTCTGCCTACCCCCAGGTTTTGTTACCCAGAATCCCTTACAAACATAAAAATTTGACCAAAAAAACACATTTTCCTCACATTTCTGTGGTGGAAAGTTCTGGAATCTGCGTGGATCAACAAATTTCCATCCATCCAGTGTGCCCCCAGGTCTCCCGAAAAAAATGGTACCTCACTTGCGTGGGTAGGCATAGTGGCTGCGACATGAAACAGCGCAAAACGCAGCATGGTCGCACCTCAATTTCCCAGTGAAATTTAGCATGATTCGGACAAAAAGACTACCTTTTGTTTTTACGCCGTAGCTCTGCCAGCACCTAGGGAAAACTAGCAAACCTATACATTTCTGAAAAGTAGACACCCAGGGCAATTCAGGATGGGGTGACTCGTCTGCCTACCCCCAGGTTTTGTTACCCAGAATCCCTTACAAACATAAAAACTTGACCAAAAAAACACATTTTCCTCACATTTCTGTGGTGGAAAGTTCTGGAATCTGCGTGGATCAACAAATTTCCACCCACCCAGCGTGCCCCCAGGTCTCCCAAAAAAATGGTACCTCACTTGCGTGGGTAGGCATAGTGGCTGCGACATGAAACAGCGCAAAAAGCAGCATGGTCGCACCTCAATTTCCCAGTGAAATTTTGCACGATTCGGACAAAAAGACTACCTTTTGTTTTTGCGCCGTAGCTCTGCCAGCACCTAGGGAAAACTAGCAAACCTATACATTTCTGAAAACTAGACACCCAGGGCAATTCAGGATGGGGTGACTCGTCTGCCTACCCCCAGGTTTTGTTACCCAGAATCCCTTACAAACATAAAAATTTGACCAAAAAAACACATTTTCCTCACATTTCTGTGGTGGAAAGTTCTGGAATCTGCGTGGATCAACAAATTTCCACCCACCCAGCGTGCCCCCAGGTCTCCCGAAAAAAATGGTACCTCACTTGCGTGGGTAGGCATAGTGGCTGCGACATAAAACAGCGCAAAACGCAGCATGGTCGCACCTCAATTTCCCAGTGAAATTTAGCACGATTCGGACAAAAAGACTACCTTTTGTTTTTGCGCCGTAGCTCTGCCAGCACCTAGGGAAACCTAGCAAACCTATACATTTTTGAAAACTAGACACCTAGGGGAATTCAGGATGGGGTGACTCGTCTGCCTACCCCCAGGTTTTGTTACCCAGAATCCCTTGAAAACATAAAAATGTGACCAAAAAAACACATTTTCCTCACATTTCTGTGGTGGAAAGTTCTGGAATCTGCGTGGATCAACAAATTTCCACTCACCCAGCGTGCCCCCAGGTCTCCCGAAAAAAACGGTACCTCACTTGCGTGGGTAGGCATAGTGGCTGCGACATAAAACAGCGCAAAACGCAGCATGGTCGCACCTCAATTTCCCAGTGAAATTTAGCACGATTCGGACAAAAAGACTACCTTTTGTTTTTGCGCCGTAGCTCTGCCAGCACCTAGGGAAACCTAGCAAACCTATACATTTTTGAAAACTAGACACCCAGGGGAATTCAGGATGGGGTGACTCGTCTGCCTACCCCCAGGTTTTGTTACCCAGAATCCCTTGAAAACATACAAATGTGACCAAAAAAACAAACACATTTTCCTCACATTTCTGTGGTGGAAAGTTCTGGAATCTGCGTGGATCAACAAATTTCCACCCACCCACCGTGCCCCCAGGTCTCCCGAAAAAAACGGTACCTCACTTGCGTGGGTAGACATAGTGGCTGCAACAGGAAACGGTTCAAATCATACGGTGGTGAATTTACATTACCTTATTGCAAAACTACCTTGATTTTGGGGGGGGGATCTGAATTTGTGGCCCGGGGCTCGGTGGTATTCTTTGCAAAGTAGCAAACCCAAACAGTTCTGAAAACTAGACACCCGGGGGAGTCCAGGGAGGTATGGCATGCATGGGTCCCCCAATGTTTTCCTACCCAGAACTCTCTGCAAACCTTAAAATTAGGTAAAAATTGCACTTTTCCAAACTTTTTGCCGTGGGATCGCCGTGCCGGCAAAAAAGTCGTACCACCCTGCGTTCCCCTTGTTCTCCCGAGTAAAAGGATACCTCACTTGTGTGGGTGCCCCAAAGCAGAACACCCCAAAAATGAATTTTGAAAAAGGTAGTTTTTACTCATATTTACGTTTTACAAATTAAGCACCCCAGCCTAAGTCACTTGCCTTTGGCCCACCCACACAAGTGAGGTATCATTTTACTCGGGAGAACAAGGGAAACTCTGGGTGGTAGGACATTTGTTCCGGCAGCGAGATCCCACCCAAAAAAGTATGGAAATGTTGGTTTTTGGACCAAAATTTCAGGTTTGCAGGGGTTTCTGGGTAGGAAAACATTGGGGGACCCACGCATGCCATACCACCCTGGACTCCCCCGGGTGTCTAGTTCTCAGAACTGTTTGGGTTTGGTAGTTTCCAAAGATGCCTGCCAAGCCCCGGGCCAAAAGCTCAGGTGACCCCCTCAAAAAATAAGATTATTTGGCTAAAGGTAATGTTTTCGTCTCCACAGTATGAATTGGGCCTTTTCCTAAAGCAGCCGCTATGCCTACCCACGCAAGTGAGGTACCATTTTTATCGGGAGACCTTGGGGAACGCTGGGTGGGAGGTAATTTGTGTGAGCCCAGTGATGCCACGCTTTCCCACACTAAAACATGTGAAAAAAAATGATTTTTTCCAAGCAAAAAATGAGGTTTGCAAGGGATTCTGGGTAAAGGAACGTTGGAGGATCCACGCAAGCCATACCTCCTTGGAAGCCCCCGGGTGTCTACTTTTCAGAAATGTGTGGGTTTGGTAGGTTTCCCTAGATGGCTGTCTCGCACGGGGCCAAAAACCCGGGTAACCCCTCTTGCAAAAGCTGGTGGACATGAATTCTCCAGCTTTTGCAAGAGGGGCTACCTGGGTTTCTGGCCTTGTGCGAGACAGCCATCTAGGGAAACCTACCAAACCCACACATTTCTGAAAAGTAGACACCCGGGGGAGTCCAGGGAGGTATGGCATGCGTGGGTCCCCCAATGTTTTCCTACCCAGAACTCCTTGAAAACATAAAAATGTGACCAAAAAAACACATTTTCCTCACATTTCTGTGGTGGAAAGTTCTGGAATCTGCGTGGATCAACAAATTTCCACCCACCCAGCGTGCCCCCAGGTCTCCCGAAAAAAACGGTACCTCACTTGCGTGGGTAGACATAGTGGCTGCAACAGGAAACGGTTCAAATCGTACGGTGGTGAATTTACATTACCTTATTGCAAAACTACCTTGATTTTGGGGGGGGGGGATCTGAATTTGTGGCCCGGGGCTCGGTGGTATTCTTTGCAAAGTAGCAAACCCAAACAGTTCTGAAAACTAGACACCCGGGGGAGTCCAGGGAGGTATGGCATGCATGGGTCCCCCAATGTTTTCCTACCCAGAACTCTCTGCAAACCTTAAAATTAGGTAAAAATTGCCCTTTTCCAAACTTTTTGGCGTGGGATCGCCGTGCCGGCAAAAAAGTCGTACCACCCTGCGTTCCCCTTGTTCTCCCGAGTAAAAGGATACCTCACTTGTGTGGGTGCCCCAAAGCAGAACACCCCAAAAATGAATTTTGAAAAAGGTAGTTTTTACTCATATTTACGTTTTACAAATTAAGCACCCCAGCCTAAGTCACTTGCCTTTGGCCCACCCACACAAATGAGGTATCATTTTACTCGGGAGAACAAGGGAAACGCTGGGTGGTAGGACATTTGTTCCGGCAGCGAGATCCCACCCAAAAAAGTATGGAAAAGTTGGTTTTTGGACCAAAATTTCAGGTTTGCAGGGGTTTCTGGGTAGGAAAACATTGGGGGACCCATGCATGCCATACCACCCTGGACTCCCCCGGGTGTCTAGTTCTCAGAACTGTTTGGGTTTGGTAGTTTCCAAAGATGCCTGCCAAGCCCCGGGCCAAAAGCTCAGGTGACCCCCTCAAAAAATAAGATTATTTGGCTAAAGGTAATGTTTTCGTCTCCAAAGTATGAATTGGGCCTTTTCCTAAAGCAGCCGCTATGCCTACCCACGCAAGTGAGGTACCATTTTTATCGGGAGACCTTGGGGAACGCTGGGTGGGAGGTAATTTGTGTGAGCCCAGTGATGCCACGCTTTCCCACACTAAAACGTGTGAAAAAAAATTATTTTTTCCAAGCAAAAAATGAGGTTTGCAAGGGATTCTGGGTAAAGGAACGTTGGAGGATCCACGCAAGCCATACCTCCTTGGAAGCCCCCGGGTGTCTACTTTTCAGAAATGTGTGGGTTTGGTAGGTTTCCCTAGATGGCTGTCTCGCACGGGGCCAAAAACCCGGGTAACCCCTCTTGCAAAAGCTGGTGGACATGAATACTCCAGCTTTTGCAAGAGGGGTTACCTGGGTTTCCGGCCCCGTGCGAGACAGCCATCTAGGGAAACCTACCAAACCCACACATTTCTGAAAAGTTGACACCCGGGGGAGTCCAGGGAGGTATGGCATGCGTGGGTCCCCCAATGTTTTCCTACCCAGAACTCCTTGCAAACCTTAATTAGGTAAAAATAGCACTTTTCCAAAAATTTTGCCGTGGGATCGCCGTGCCGGCAAAAATGTCCTACCACCCAGCATTCCCCTTGTGCTCCCGAGTAAAAGGGTACCTCACCTTAACAGAGTTACTCAAAAGTCAAACATTCAAGCACGGCTATCTATTCCTCAAAGACACACACATACAGGTTGGATTTGGCACGAGGGCGAGTGATGGTTCAGTATATAAAATTTTATTAACAAGATATTTCAAAAAAATGAAATGCTCTGTCAATAAATAAATGCATAAAAACCGAACCAGTGACTCGCAACTCGTGAGCTGTAAAGCCACGACAAGGCACCAACCATTTTACAGGCCATTCACGCACCTTTCATACCTGATACAAACAAGACCACTGACACCATCTGGAATAAAAGCAACACATTACAACAATCACAATAAGGGACAAGGTACACCCTAATGCAGAAAGAGAAAAAAAACAATTATTACTGCACACCCATCTAATCCGCAAGCACACACACATACTGGTTGGATTTGGCACGAGGGTGAGTGATGATTCAGTACATACAATTGTATACGCAAGTAATTTCACAAAAATGAAATACACTGTGTATAATTGCAAGTATGATAAACTGAACCACTGACTCACAGCTCGTGAGCTGTAAAGCCACGTCAAGGCACCAACCTCTTTACAGGCCATTCATACACCTTTCGTACGTGTGACACATTCAAAACATTCACACCGCCAGCCGCGGACCCATCACATTTCAACACTCACACCAGCAAACAGCGCCATTCAAGGGCCCATCACTTTCACACGCCCACATTTCTGACACTGGAACTACACAAATTGATGGACTGCGTGGAGTGTCACTCAACAAGCAGTGTGTGCAGTGACCAACAGAAAGTAACTACTCACACACCGCCAGCCGAGCGCCAGTCCACCCACACCACCAGCCAAGCACCAGACCATGCACACCGCCAGCCAAACACTCAGCGCACACCACCAGCCAAGCGCCTCTCCACGCACACCGCCAGCCAAGCACCACTCCGTGCACAGACAGCTAAACACCGCTCCACGCACACCCTCCAGCCAAGTACCACTCCACAAACACCACCAGCCAAGCGCCACTCCACACACACTGCCAGCCAAGCACCATTCCACACACACTGCCAGCCAAGCACCACTCCACACACACCGCCAGCCAAGCAGCACTCCACACACACCGCCAGCCAAGCACCATTCCACACACACTGCCAGCCAAGCACCACTCCACACACACCGCCAGCCAAGCAGCACTCCACACACACCGCCAGCCAAGCACCACTCCACACACACCGCCAGCCAAGCACCACTCCACACACACCGCCAGCCAAGCACCACTCCACACACACCGCCAGCCAAGCACCACTCCACACACACCGCCAGCCAAGCACCACTCCACACACACCATCAGCCAAACACCACTCCATGCACAGACAGCCAAGTACCACTCCACGAACACCACCAGCCAAGCGCCACTCCACACACACCGCCAGCAAAGCACCACTCCGTGCACAGACAGCCAAGCACCACTCCACACACACTGCCAGCCAAGCACCACTCCACACACACCGCCAGCCAAGCACCACTCCACACACACCGCCAGCCAAGCGCAACTCCACACACACCGCCAGCCAAGCACCAGCCGGCACACACCACAAACACATTTAGAATTCTTTTTTTGAAAATAACACTAAACAAATGGAAATACCTACAAATCAGGTAACACAAATTCTTAAAATAAAAACTTTGCACTAATGCCAATCCTTGAAACAAACTAAAAATGTTTTACAGAATGCAGACCAGGCAATTCACTTTACAGCTCATTCAAACTCCCAATAGTTCTTTTGCGTGTGGTACGATTTAAAACAAGCTGACATACACAATGCAGGCTTAGAAGGACAGTCAGGACAGTATATACGAGACTCCTTCCGCACGCCTCTTCGCCAACAGTCTCTGCATCTTCTAGTCGGAAAGTCTCTAGCAGTAGTGGAAGGAATAGATTCAGGAAAGTGGCGATCTTGCAATCTAGCCACTTCCTCCACCACTCCAAATCTAGGAACACTTGCCTGCTGCACAAGTACAAGGCTGCCTATTATAGACTCCTGAAACTTAAGAAAAGTCATCTTCGTCTCAGGACAAGACTTCTGGTACACAACGAAAGCATTAAATGATGCCAAGTGGAACAGATGGATAGCCAACTTCTTGTACCAAACGTAAGCCTTTCGAAGAGCAGCATAAGGTTCCAACCTCTGATCTACTCTGTCAACACCACCCATGAACTTATTGTAAGCTAGAATGCACACAGGTTTGCGCACTTCAGCACCCTGACCCCAAACAGGCACAGGTACAGTACTTTCATCGTGGATAGTAGTCAGCATGTACACATCTCTCTTGTCTGAATACTTCACAGCTAAAAGCTCCCCACATCGCAATGCCGTAGACTGTCCCCGCACAAGCCTTTTGCAAACAAGTTCCTTTGGGAAACCTTTACGGTTACTGCGCATTGTGCCACAAGCAACAGTGCCCACTTTGGCCAACTCCTTGAACAACTGCACACCAGTGTAGAAGTTATCTACATATAAATGATGGCCTTTGTTAAATAATCCTCTACCTAGTTCCCACACAATTTTCTCAGTTACTCCAAAAGTAGAAGGACAACCAGGAGGGTTAATGCGGGACTCCTTACCAGTGTACACCCTGAAATTGTAGACATATCCAGTCTCACTGTCACACAGCATATACAGTTTGATTCCATAGCGTGACCTCTTACTAGGAATGTATTGCCTAAAAACCAAGCGGCCCTTGAACAACACCAAAGACTCATCCACTGCAATTTCTTTACCAGGGACAAAAATCTCAGAAAAACGATCAACAAAGTGATCAAGGACAGGCCGAATTTTAAACAAACGGTCACAATCAGGGTGATCGCGTGACAACGCTAAACTATTATCAGCAAAATGCATCATCCGAAGAAGAAGCGTATACCGATCACGACTTATGACTGCTGGAAATATAGCTGTTACCATCAAGGGACTAGTGGACCAATATGAAGTAATTGATGACTTCCTTATCAAGCCCATCAAAAAAGTTAATCCCAGAAACTTCTTCATCTCTTCAACATTGGTGGGAGTCCACCGGATTGCTCTACAATAGGGCTTAAGGCTGGCACTGTTGGCCCTCAAATATTGTTCTGCATACAAATTGGTTTGCTCAACAATCTCTTGCAAAAACACATCGTCAAAAAACAACTGAAAAAAATTAATTGGTAGAAAATTCTCTGTATTCACTCTACACCCAGGAACACCAGTGAACTCTGGCAATGCCGGCTGCACCAAGCCAGGGGGAACCCAGAGGCCATCCCTATCAACGGGGGGAGCAGCCACCCCAGCCTGCAGCACCGAAACATCTTGCTGCTGTTCTCCAACGGGAAGCCTAACAGCCACAGATACTTCTGGCTGCACAACACCAACAGAAGACGTAGCATCCCCAGAGGGCTCTTCCTGCACTACACCAACGGGAAGCCCAGCAGCCTGAGATGCTTCTTGCTGCACTACACCACCGGGAAACCCAGCAGGCCCAGATGCCTCTTGCCGCTCTACACCAATGGGAAGCCTAACAGCCCCAGATGCCTCTTGCTGCACTACACCAGCAGGAAGACGAAAAGTACCAGATGCCCCTTTGCGCACCACAGCAATGTGAAGCCTTTTGGGTGCAGGCTCCAGCCCACTTGCCTCTTGCCGACGTAAAAAGAAAGGAAACCTTGCAGCCCTAGGCAGCAACACAGGTGCCTCTTGGCCCACTACCGGCAACACAATGTCCTCCTGTACCATAGGCCCTTCATCAGCACTAGAAGAAGAGTCATCATCCGATGATGATGATTCCATGCGAAGAGAAAACTCACTGCCTGAATCTTCTGCCGCTTCCTGGGAGTCCGAATCGGACTCAGACTCTGAACCATGGTCCGAGGAAGACTCAAAAAGCAAACCAAGAACCTGCTGAGCAGTAATCCTGCGACTAGCCATTATCCTTACAAAGCAAGAAGACTGCACACACAAGTGAACAACAACCTACACTGTGCAAAGTAAGAAGTAAACAAGGTAAGGCTTTCACTAAAAGATAAATACAATCCAAAACAATTTCACTCTTACAAAATATAGCTACACTCACCAGCACCTACTCTTTTGAGACACAGCGAAAAGAAATGAAATCCCACTAGAAAGAAAAAAAGAAATGACATTAGAAAACAAAGTGCACATCAAACACTAATGCTGAAAAAAAAAACACAGAGCCACACAAACTGCTAGAAGTACAACCTTTTTCAAAAAGACAAACATCAAGGGGAAGTAGTACAAAATACATTCACTTACCAAGCACAAGCAACTACACAAGCTGCAAACAGACACGCAACCTACAACAATCCAAACAGCAAAAGCCTGGAACAAGACCAAAATAGAGAAGAAAAAAAAATTACTACCACATTTCACAAACAATATAACAATTAAAAAAAAACACACAAATTTGCCCCCCAAATTAAAATTCGGCCAGATGGGCCATCAATTAGGGCTTAGACCAAATGAGATTAGATGAGGTTTAACATCAAGACACTGGATAATTTTTTAAATTTTTTTAAAGTGCCTGACCACTTTGGTGCCAGTCAGTCTTTTGCTACTACCAGTACCCATATCACACAGGGGCAGTAAGGACATTCATACACCTTTTGTACGTGTGACACATACAAAACATTCACACCGCCAGCCGCTCATCACTTTCACACGCCCACATATCTGACATAGCAACTACAGAAAATGATGGACTGCGTAGAGTGTCACTCAACTAGCAGTGTGTGTAGTGACCAACAGAAAGTAACTACTCACACACCGCCAGCAGAGTTCCAGTCCACCCACACCACCATCCAAGCACCAGACCATGCACACCGCCAGCCAAACCCCACTCAGCGCACACCGACATCCAAGTACCACTCCACGCACACCATCCAGCCAAGTACCACTCCCCACACACCGCCAGCCAAACACCACTCCCCACACACCGCCAGCCAAACACCACTCCACACACACCGCCAGCCAAGCAGCACTCCGTGCACAGACAGCAAAGTAGCACTCCACGCACACCACCAGCCAAGCGCCACTCAACACACACCTCCAGCCAAGCAGCACTCCGTGCACAGACAGCAAAGTAGCACTCCACGCACACCACCAGCCAAGCGCCACTCCACACACACCGCCAGCCAAGCAGCACTCCGTGCACAGACAGCAAAGTAGCACTCCACGCACACCACCAGCCAAGCGCCACTCAACACACACCTCCAGCCAAGCAGCACTCCGTGCACAGACAGCAAAGTAGCACTCCACGCACACCACCAGCCAAGCGCCACTCCACACACACCGCCAGCCAAGCAGCACTCCGTGCACAGACAGCAAAGTAGCACTCCACGCACACCACCAGCCAAGCGCCACTCCACACACACCGCCAGCCAAGCAGCACTCCGTGCACAGACAGCAAAGTAGCACTCCACGCACACCACCAGCCAAGCGCCACTCAACACACACCTCCAGCCAAGCAGCACTCCGTGCACAGACAGCAAAGAAGCACTCCACGCACACCACCAGCCAAGCGCCACTCCACACACACCGCCAGCCAAGCAGCACTCCGTGCACAGACAGCAAAGTAGCACTCCACGCACACCACCAGCCAAGCGCCACTCCACACACACCGCCAGCCAAGCAGCACTCCGTGCACAGACAGCAAAGTAGCACTCCACGCACACCACCAGCCAAGCGCCACTCCACACACACCGCCAGCCAAGCAGCACTCCGTGCACAGACAGCAAAGTAGCACTCCACGCACACCACCAGCCAAGCGCCACTCCACACACACCGCCAGCCAAGCAGCACTCCGTGCACAGACAGCAAAGTAGCACTCCACGCACACTAACAGCCAAGCGCCACTCCACACACACCACCAGCCAAGCACCACTCCGTGCACAGACAGCAAAGTAGCACTCCACGCACACCACCTGCCAAGCGCCACTCCACAAGCACCACCAGCCAAGCACCACTCACCGCCAGCCAAGCACCATCCAGCCAAGCGCCACTCAACACACACCGCCAGCCAAGCGCCACTCCACACACACCGCCAGCCAAGCAGCACTCCGTGCACAGACAGCAAAGTAGCACTCCACGCACACCACCAGCCAAGCGCCACTCCACACACACCGCCAGCCAAGCAGCTCTCCGTGCACAGACAGCAAAGTAGCACTCCACGCACACCACCAGCCAAGCGCCACTCCACACACACCGCCAGCCAAGCAGCACTCCGTGCACAGACAGCAAAGTAGCACTCCACGCACACCACCAGCCAAGCGCCACTCAACACACACCTCCAGCCAAGCAGCACTCCGTGCACAGACAGCAAAGTAGCACTTCACGCACACCACCAGCCAAGCGCCACTCCACACACACCGCCAGCCAAGCAGCACTCCGTGCACAGACAGCAAAGTAGCACTCCATGCACACCACCAGCCAAGCGCCACTCCACACACACCGCCAGCCAAGCAGCACTCCGTGCACAGACAGCAAAGTAGCACTCCACGCACACCACCAGCCAAGCGCCACTCAACACACACCTCCAGCCAAGCAGCACTCCGTGCACAGACAGCAAAGAAGCACTCCACGCACACCACCAGCCAAGCGCCACTCCACACACACCGCCAGCCAAGCAGCACTCCGTGCACAGACAGCAAAGTAGCACTCCACGCACACCACCAGCCAAGCGCCACTCCACACACACCGCCAGCCAAGCAGCACTCCGTGCACAGACAGCAAAGTAGCACTCCACGCACACCACCAGCCAAGCGCCACTCCACACACACCGCCAGCCAAGCAGCACTCCGTGCACAGACAGCAAAGTAGCACTCCACGCACACCACCAGCCAAGCGCCACTCCACACACACCGCCAGCCAAGCAGCACTCCGTGCACAGACAGCAAAGTAGCACTCCACGCACACTAACAGCCAAGCGCCACTCCACACACACCGCCAGCCAAGCACCACTCCGTGCACAGACAGCAAAGTAGCACTCCACGCACACCACCTGCCAAGCGCCACTCCACAAGCACCACCAGCCAAGCACCACTCACCGCCAGCCAAGCACCATCCAGCCAAGCGCCACTCCACACACACCGCCAGCCAAGCAGCACTCCGTGCACAGACAGCAAAGTAGCACTCCACGCACACCACCAGCCAAGCGCCACTCCACACACACCGCCAGCCAAGCAGCTCTCCGTGCACAGACAGCAAAGTAGCACTCCACGCACACCACCAGCCAAGCGCCACTCCACACACACCGCCAGCCAAGCAGCACTCCGTGCACAGACAGCAAAGTAGCACTCCACGCACACCACCAGCCAAGCGCCACTCCACACACACCACCAGCCAAGCAGCACTCTGTGCACAGACAGCAAAGTAGCACTCCACGCACACCACCAGCCAAGCGCCACTCCACACACACCGCCAGCCAAGCACCACTCCGTGCACAGACAGCCAAGTACCACTCTACACACACCACCAGCCAAGCGCCACTCCACACACACCGCCAGCCAAGCACCACTCCGTGCATAGATAGCCAAGTACCCCTCCACGCACACCGCCAGCCAAACACCACTCAGCGCACACCGACAGCCAAGTACCACTCCACACACACCGCCAGCCAAGCACCGCTCCACGCACACCATCCAGCCAAGTACCACTCCCCACACACACCACCAGCAAACATGCCCAAGGGGTCGCTTCCTAAAAACTTTGTGTTAGTGGCCATTTTCCGCCCCCCCTGGGGGCAAAACGGCAAAAAAAACAGGCCAATTTGCCCCCAGGGTGGACAGAAAAACAAAAACACAATCATGTCCACCTGGAAGCGACCCTTACCCAAGGGGTCGCTTCCCAAAACAAACACATTGCCCCAACAAAAATCCCTGGTTCTAGTGGGTAATTTCTGCCCCCCTGGGGGCAAAACGGCCGAAAAACGGGCCGATTTCCCCCCAGGGGGGGCAGAAAAACGAAAACATACTCAGACCCCGCCTGGAAGCGACCCTTGCCCAAGGGGTCGCTTCCTAAAAACTAAAATTACATCCCTGGTGTCTAGTGGGCATTTTCTGTCCCCCCTGGGGGCAAAACGGCAAAAAAAAACGGGCCGATTTGCCCCCAGGGGGGACAGAAAAACGTAAACAAAATCAATGGCCGCCATCTTGGCTATAATCAATATCCCTGGTGCTAGTTATGTTATGTTATGTTAAATTTAGCTTATAAAGCGCACGTACGCCCGTAGGCTTCATGGCGCTGTAGGAAGTTTTCAGAGCATAACACAACAACAGGAGGACAACTTAGAACGTCTAAGGATAAGCTTCTCTAAAAAGCCAGGTCTTAAAGGCTAGTCTAAAGGCTAGAATATCCTCGTGTGACTTTAAAGAAGCTGGCAAGGAGTTCCAGAGGGAGGCAGCAAGAAAATGAAAAGAGCTGCCGCCCTGACGTTGTTTCCTAACAACCGGCACCATGAGCAAGTTTTTGTGACCAGAGCGGAGGTTGCGGGAGGGGGTGTATCTGGCAAGCAGATTGATGATAAATTTGGGGCCTTTACTTTGTAATGCCCTAAAGATAATGCAGCCGGTTTTAAAAGCCACCCTCTGGGCTACCGGCAGCCAGTGCAGGTCTGCCAGGCCTGGCCTGATGGACTGCCATTTAGGAAGCCCACAGATCAGCCTGGCCGCCTGATTTTGAACCAGCTGCAGCCTCTTGAGCTGCCCGGCTGGAAGGCCCAAATATAAACTATTCGAGTAGTCCAGCCTAGACAGCACAAGGGCGATGGTTACCTGTATCAGAGCAGAATGGGTTAGGAAATGGGCAATCTTTCTAATCTTGCACAGCTGAAAGAAGCAAGCGGAAACCACTGACCCTACCTGACTTTTCAGGGAGAGGTCTTCACTAAAGGTGACTCCAAGGCTCTTAACTGTGCGGGATTTGGAGGGGGGGTTTCCCATCTCCGGAGGCCAAAATTGAGGTCCCCAGCTGAGTTCGCTCTTCCCAGGCAAGATCAATTCAGTCTTGCCTGGGTTAAGTTTTAGGTGGTTAAGGCCCATCCATCTCTGGATATGAGCCATGACCTCCCTAAACTCAGTGACAGCATCCGGCGACCCCAGGGGGAAAACCAATTGCAGATCATCCGCGTAGTTAAAGATCCACACTTTGAATTTCCTCAAGGAGTACAAAAGGGGACGCAAGTATAAATTAAATAAAAGGGGGGACAGGGATGAGCCTTGAGGGACCCCGCAATCGTTCTTAATTCTAGGGGCTGTGAAGGTGCCCAATCTCACTGCTTGAGTCCGGTCGGAGTGGGGAATTTCTGCCCCCCCTGGGGGCAAAACGGCCGAAAAAACGGGCCGATTTCCCCCCAGGGGGGGCAGAAAAACGAAAACATATTGCCAGCCAGCCTGGAAGCGACCCTTGCCCAAGGGGTCACTTCCTAAAAACTAAAATGATATCCCTGGTGTCTAGTGGGGGCATTTCCGCCGCACAATCGCGACGCTGTGCGCGATCGTGAGGCAGAAATGCCCTGCAAAGAGACATCAGGGGAAAGGAAAATCTCTTTCCTCTCCCCTGATGCCTCTTCGCTGCCCCCAAACCCCCGCCAGCCTCGAGAAACCTACCTTGTTCCAGCGCGGTCAGGAAGCAAATGGCTTCCTGAGCGCTGGGAATCCCTGATGATGTCAGCGCGCGCTGTGCGCGCTGACGTCATCAGGGATTACCATGGGGGGGGGCGGGGGCGGCAGCGGAAGCTCTTCCGCTGCCGCCCCCATTGCAACAACGAAGATCAGAGAGCCTCGGAGGGAGCGCCAGCGCTTCCCCCGAGGGTGGGGCTGATGACGAGCTGGCCTTGTCATCCGCGCAGGACAGGTAAGCGCGATGACGAGCCCAGCTCGTCATTAGCCCCGAAGGGGTTAAGAAACAAAGAGAACAAAGTAAGGGATAAAGCGCAACTGTGGCAAACACCTTTGTCAATAGAAAACCGATTGGTGAGTTCGCCCTGCCCTGCCCACCCCAGCGAACATGAGCAAAATTGCCTTGATGCAGGTGAATTACAAAAAAAACATATCTGAAGGCATACCCAATTCATGGAGGACCAACCATAACTTCTTGCTGGGAACTAAATCGCTAGCCGATTTGAGATCGACAATGGCTACATACATGCTGTCCTTGCCTATTTCGACTACCCTCCAGTATAAAGGCAAGAAACTAGACACCTGGTCAATTGTACTGATTTTCTTGTGGAAGCCCACTTGAAAGGATGATAGGATGTTGTTATCAATTATCCATTCATGAATTTTTTCAGTAACAAGATTGGGATTTTTTTTTTAGCCAGAGTTGATTACACTGATTGGCCGTTAGTTCCCAGGTAAACATTGATCTCCTTTTTTGTATATAGGAATTACTTTGGAACCCCTTTCCGGGAATCCGAAATAGGAGCACCACTGGCAAAGCAAACATTATACGATGATGGATGGAGCACTGAAACCTTTCAGACAATCATCCCCAGTCACTATTAGATCTGGCTGAGATCCTTCATCGTTCTTTTGCTCACTTCACCTCCCCAGTTCACAGCCAGCCGTATGCAAATCGGTCTTGAACCTGCTCCTCATGGGAATAGTCCAGCCCGAACTGCCAAGCCAGGTCCTCCTTGGACTGGAAACAAGCATCATGGGACCGGTTTTGGGGAAACACCCCTCATCAGCTAGGCTAGCTTGAATTCACTGGCAAAGTGAGTCAGGGACCCCCTTCTGGACATACCCTGCCAACTTAAGGTAAACAAAGCAAACACAATAAGATTATGGACGGAGCGCTGAAACGTTTCAGACACTTACCCCCAGTCACTATTAAATCTGGATTACATCCATCATCTCTGGTAAAAACATTTGTCAAGTAAACCCTCAATTGGGACAATGGGGCAAGATACGATCAGGCCATTTGGCTCATCATTCTCAGCGTTTAGGGAGAAACCCTCACAATATAAGTTTGAAAAATGATCAACCCATGCAGCAGGGACTTTGTAATTATGAGGGTGGTGCTTGTCCTTCTCTACCACTCTTAACTAAGAACCAGAATCTAACAGTGTCCTTGGCAGAACAAGCAGCTTTAAGATCTTGTCATCTCCCCTCATCCCACTCTCTTTATGTCCGAGCCTGAGTTGATTTACACAGTCTCCTTGCTGAATGGACCTGCAGTGTGTCCTTAGCTTTTATTGCCTTGACCAATAGAGAGTGAGTTTGTCTGCACTCCATGTTAAACCAGCTTTTTGATACAGGGGGTGATCTGCAAGAGGATAATGCAGGATTGTGAGATAGGATAACATTTTCTTGAAAATATTGTTATGAAAAGCAATATTTGTCCCTTGGGGCTCTGCACCAAACAGCTTAGTAGACATCTCAACTAAACAGGATGGTAAATCCACACTGAGGGCGGCAAGTTGTTGGGGAAGTCAACAGCCTGGGGCCATTTGATGCGCCGCAATGGGCCGCATATCATTAGAGGATTGTATGTGCCTGGTAGTTGCTAGGGTGTGAAGAGTAGCCACCATTTTAACACAAAAGGATTCCATAGTGAGGCAGAGAGGACTGTGGTCACTCTCCAGCCTCTCGTTGATGCCCATGTCCCTAAGAGGTTTCTAAAGTCTTTGATCCATTAGTATATAGTCTATACGACTAGAATGGGCCAGATTATTATATGTAAACAGAAAGTCAATTTCCTGAGCCACAATCATGTAGTGTCCAACAATAATTAATTCATGCAGTAGTTTACTTTAGATGTTCATCTTTGGTCTTTATTCCATATCGTGTAACATTGGATTGCACTTCAATTCTTCATCAGAGCAATCTACAGTCACAGTTTGTGCCAACACGTGTTTGATCTAATGGGAATAACCAAAGACTTCAACAGGGCATGGGCTGAAATATCTACAAATAATGGACTCAATTTCCACCGCAATTAAGCGTCTTCTGCTTCAAATGACCAATAGGTTAACTCCAGTTGTAGCAATTTCTGCATAATATAAGTAAGATGTGACTCCAATCAACATCCAGTCTTCACAAGAGCTATCAATATCCCTTAAATTACACAAACAGTGCGACGCAGAGTACTTCGATCTCTGAGTCATTTTGGGAACGGCGTGAAAGCATTTGTCATATAATGTATAACCTAACATTTGACAGAGCAAAACCATATATAGTACGAAAGTGGCAATCCCACTAAAAGGCCCCAAATATTTCTTATTTAGACCTTATTGATGTTTATTTTTTTTGTGTACTTGTAGTTGAAAATTTTCATTTATGGATGCTGGGCGTAAACCGATTGTGCACTAATTTTCATCAATGACTTATTCTGACACAAAGACTCTGCAGACACTTATTGTCAACTGCTGTAAATCCACCCCGTGGCCAATTTCAGTCAGTTCCTTTGGGAAAAAGGTTGAGAACACAGGTGTTTTCAAGGAGAGGAAGGGGAGTGGGCATTAGAAATGTTTGGAGCCTCGGAGGGAAACTGTGCTCATACACCCACATCTATCAAGAATGCACATATGAGCTTACTACAAAAATTGGGATGAGTGTGCATTTCCGATGGATAAGTGCCCCAAAAGGCTCAATTGTTTCAGGAACCGTAGAGGTAAGTATTACTCCCTATTTTTTAAACAATTTCTATTGTTTTGACAAACGTAGAACATACTAGAACACAGTGACCTCAATTTGCATTAAGCTAACCCAGTCCATATGCAAGAGAATATGCAAAGAAATTCGAAATTAGTGAACAGTTATATCTTTTTTGCAGGTATAGTAGAGCAGCATTCTACGTTATGTAGGATTGCAGAGCACAGTTGCATGCTGCTCCTATCAATCCACTACCAGCCCTATTACAGTGTAACATATCCACAGACTTGAGGCGGGGTTGGCGGTCAGGGGTTAATCATGCTTGTTTACTCACTTAGGGCTATGTTATTGTGAACAGTATGACAACAATAGTTCATCGTGCTCACTTCCGGGTGTGGTGATTGCCCCATGACTATGGCTCTTGAACTCATTCCTTTCTGATATTGACCATGGCATGTCTTCACCATCATTCATAGTGATTCCAGCTGACCGTGGTCTGTAAGTGAACAAGATTCCATGATGGTATCTCATGCCTGCGCTATGGCTGCGTGACGCAGGCCTCTTCTCTCTTCCAGGTCGGTACCACACTTGCACTTCCAGCCCATGATCTAAGTTCCGTCCTCCTTTTTCTTGGATCAGGGCCCACAGAACTCTTCCAACTCGTCGCTGCCTGGCATCTGGCTAATACCAATGCCAAATCCAAGAATCTGGTTGTGGCGGAGTTAGCCGCAGCAAAAAAGCCAGCAGGCATGCCACTGGGGAGAGAGGGACATCTCGATCCATGAGACCACTAATTCTCTGATGGATTGTGACCCAGAATGCCCTGCGTGAAGAGCAACTCTAAATCTTATGATAAAAGTCTGCGTCCTCAGCAGGTGGGGGCATCGGTTAATTCTCTCACTCTTTTGTTTTTTAAAATATTTTTTATTTGGAGATAGCTCATCTATTCATAGTACATATGTAAGAGACAGAAAGAAATTTATTAATAACAGAATCAGCGTATTTAGACAATTACAACTGATGATTAACAGCCATACATAGTTCATGAACTTAAAAGGTCTATAATGTACAAAAATTCACGTAATTAATTATACAATATAATTTAACAATATTTGAAAAACATATCCAATCCAAGAACGTAGCAGCCTGCCATTATAGTTTAATCCGAGTCTTCCCACAAAGCCTTGAACTTCTTATAGGAGCCGGCTCTTAAAGCGTACTTTCTTTTATGCTCTTTAATCCTGTTCAATTTACTAAATAGCTGTGTAGGGGTGGGAATGTCATTCAATCTCCAATTTTGTAGGATCAAAGATGGCGCAGCTAAAACCAGGATAAATATCTGTTTTTTCTGTAGCATAGTGGCTGTAAACCCTGTGGAGTATCCTAAGACTATTGTCTGGGTTTCTAGTGACTGGGGGACTTTCAAAATATCATGACAGTATCTATTAATGCTTTCCCAGAATCCACCTAGTTTCGGACATTCACAAATAATATGAGTCCAGTTCCCCCCTCCCGTTAAGTTGCATCGAAAGCAATTTGATGAAATCTGGAGATTGATTTTGTGCAGGAAATCTGGAGTACGATACAGCAGCCACTTGGAATAAAACTGCATCCACTTAAAATTAGCCGCTTTCAGCAAGGTGCTGTTATACTTCTTAATCTGATTCCAGTCCATACTGGAAATATGTAACCCTTCCTGGTTTATCGGTTAATTCTCTTGAGAGTAACACACAGTGCAGGCAGTAATGTTGAACTAGTTTAATCCTAGCATTTCTAGATACCTTGTGGGGGTGATTCAATATAGAGGGCCGATCAGCATCAGAAATTGGTCTGCCTACACTTACAGCCAATTTACGCTGCATTGTTTTTAGATCGCCCACAGCCGCAGATTTCCTGAGTGAGTGATTTAGGTGAGTGATTACTCTGGTCTTGCTATTGAGTCCATAAATATATCAGAAACATTCATGTTCTGAAGGTTCCTCTGTACCCTTTCTCCACCACCTTTGTATCATTCCCATGGGATCCCCATGTAGGAGAAAGCGCCCCTGTGGTATATTATATGCTTTTAATAAGTCCTGGAAGTCCAGGCTGAACCCCCTTGCAAATAAAACTGCCCACTACTGTGGGGCCCTTCTTAGCCCATTCCCACAATCTCCTTCCGTTTCCCTGGTGTGGACAATCTGTGAGGGATAACATGGGTATAGCCCTAGTGTGAGGCGGGCATGTTTGTGTTCTCTGTCATGCACGCATCCAGACAAACCATAATACCCTAACCAATATGCCTTCATTTTTAATAATTATTTTCCTAAGGGGTCAAGCAGCAAGTGCATTCAGAATGCCCATGAGGGAACGCCAGGAATCACCCATGACGCTCCCTAACCCACCAGCTGTTCACTCACTGCAATTGAGCGGCTAAATAAAATTGCTCAAAGTCGAGAGCGTCGAGGCCTAGCTCACCCTTCAGGAGTTTTAGCTTTTATACACCCCACAGGGATATTTTTCCCATAACGAAGATCAGCATTGTATTCAAAATGTAATAGCCTACCCAGTGGTTAATTTGAGGCAGTGGTTTCCTATGCTGGGCACCGGCACTCAATTGTCAACAACAACTCTTATGACAATCTGCCACATGGCGGCACTGTATGCCTAATTTACAGATGAGCACAACAACCGTTTATTAATACAACATACATTGAAAATGACCAATGCTTTCGTCCCAAGCTATTACTATAGCTTTGGGGGCCTGGAATATTCTGATCTGTCACACTTGTGGGAGTGTGATTGTTAATAGGTTTGTTGGTACTGTCATGTTAGGGGTAATGGGTGGTGCAGGTGGCAGCAGCCTCCACACAGGGCCCTGGCACTTTTTTTTTACAAATTAAAATCTGGGCCTATCTAAGAGAACTCAGTTCTGTCATCATCTTCCCGTCCAGTGGCCTGTGCTCAGATCTATAAACCTGGTCACCCAGGTACTTTATTATAGCAGGTTCCCATTTTATAACAGTTCGGTCCAGAGAGGCTACCAAACTCTTCTAGCGCTTTGACTGCACCTCTCACATCTGCCTCTTCTCCACATAGGTAGTGCAACATATCCTCCATATATAGCAAGATATGTATGGAGCGCCCCTCAATTTATATTCCCTGATAATAGTGTCACTAAAGAAACATCAGGGCCAGTGGGTCTACTGCCTAAGGAAGTAATACAAGGGAAAAAGGACAACCCTGTCTTGTGCCTCTGCCAACAATGCAGGGTTCTGAAATTACGTTACCCATCTTAACTCTGGCCACGAGACTAATATATAATAGTTAGGTCCACTTCACAAATCCATGGCAGAGACCCATGCCAATCTGCTGAGTGCAAAAGTACCAATAGACAGAATCAAATGCCTTTTCAATCTCAATAGATAATAATAAGGCCGTAGAGCATGTAGTCAGCGAGTCATCCATTACTTGTAATAGCCTCCCAATGTTGGACATGATGCTGCACACAGGGCTGAACAGATTTTATCAGGATGGGCAATGTCACACACTCTACGGAACAATCTTTTCACTAAAACTTTGCTAAGGATTTTGCAATAAATTTTGAGCACTGACAATGGTCGGGAGGAGAATATTTACATTGCACCTTTCTCCTTTTTAAGGAGGGAAACTGACTACATGCCAAATGTTGAATGACAGGCATCCTACATTCCTGAATTCCTTAACAACGGTGTTAGTCTGGGGGCCAACACATCTATATGCACCTTGTAGAATTAAATTGGCAGCCCCCGTCAGATCCGAGCACATTCCTTCTCACCAGCCCCTTCACAGCCGCCTTCACCTCCTGGACTGTTATTTCAGCAGAATGGCCACTTTTTCCTGCTTAGCTTTGGAAACAAGGCATGTGTTCACTAGTCAACTATTTTTTTTGCACAAGTGGTGTCCATAACAGAGAAAAGGCTATTGCAGTAGATCTTAAATGTCGCATTTATCTAGGGCTGGGTATATACCATTTGTCCCTCCTGCTGTTTAAATGTGTAGAATCTGGGCAGCTCTTAGTTCCTGCCAACATCCTCCCGGTTAGGTGTGTGCCATCAACTTGTAGGACCTATAATCATTCCTGTTCAGACTGTCCACCAGTAACATCAACTTTTCCTTTTTCCCCTGGAGGTGCTCCTGACACTTACCAACCCTTCGAAGTCCTTCTCAAATAAGATCAACTGCTCTTTAGTGATGTCTGCATTGACATGTTGCACCCTCACCCCAACCCAGCTAGCATTGCAGTGCTCCCTTATCACTGTTTTGAAGGCCTCCCATTCCACTGTGACCAAAGTCACTGTGCCTGTGTTTTCAACAAAGTAATTAGAGATTGCTTCCCCCAAAGAAGCTATTAAGGCCAGCATTTTTTAATAAATCTACATTGAGTTTCCAAGTTAGTATGGTAACTCTGTAATGTTATGAGCAATAGACTTTGGTCAGAATAGGTTCTGGCCAAATGCTCAACACGCGTGACGTTTATATGCATTTGAGGGCAACAAAGAAATGTATCTCATCGAACATGCAAATCATGCAGACCTGAGTAACAAGAGTATTCCCTCCCCATAGAATTGTAGGACCTCTAACTGACCACCACATCTTTTTGCACCACCCAATTAATAAAAGTCTTGGTCAGCCTGTGTGTCCCAGATGCAGTGAGAAGGGGATGTGTATCCAGTTTTGTATCTGTCACAATCTCCCAGTGCCGCAGACAAGTGGGGGGACAAACTCTCTCTGAAAGCCAATTGATCTGTATACGGTGCAACAATATTTATCAGAGTTAGCTGTATGACCAGGGTTACCGCAACAATAGCATTTCATTTTTTTTGTGAAAGATCTGTTTATTTTCAAATAATACACAATAAAACATATATGCAGCGCATATCATATCCATACTTCCCGGTACAAACTTGTGCTTTTTCCAAGATTACGGCGTATGACTGGTGGCGAGCATGGATACAAAGTTCAAAGTAAACACTTTTGACATATAACTCTCGGTGGCATACAGTGCCTCCTTACCCCTCCGTCCAAACAGAAACATATAAACTGAAACCAAAAGTGTGGCACAGCTGAAGATTGGTATTGTGCAGTGGGAGGGTCAGTTTCTCCTTCAGTCTCACATTATTAGTTACAAAGTACCTTCATCATTTGTGTGTCCTCCTAAAGCGCAGCTCTTAAAATTGAAACAAGTGAAGTGCCCTAGTTCTGGCAGGGCATGCACAAAGTGGAAGACCCTCTTAGAGATAAGACACCAGTGGACCCCACACATATTCAAAGTTTTTGTGAGAGTCCCAACAGAATGTCCACCAAGCGCTCCCTCGTTAATGCTCACCATAAGTGTGAATGCCACTGGGTCACTGAGGGAGCCTTTGTTCTCTTCCACTCCGTTGCTACCGTCATTTTGGCTGCTCCCAAATATAACCACATAACAGATTTATCCCCATATGTCTGGTATTTTAGAGACTCACTGCGTAACCCCCAAAAACACAAACCCTGGGTCCTCCGGCACTGGATAGCCTAGGATTCCTTTAAGCTGTGCCAGTATCTCTGCCCAGAATGGTCTAATTTTGGGATAATCCCACCAAATGTGCTTGAAGTCACCTAGGAATCCACATCCCCTCCAGCAACGGTCTGATGTTTTGGGGAATATCTGCTTGAGTTTGGACGGGTATAAATACCAATCAAATATTAATTTATAGTGTGCCTCTCGTATCCACATTGAGTGATTGAATCTGCACTACGCTTGCCCATTGAGCCTCCAGAATGGGGGCATTAAGTATCCACCCCAGTGTCCCCTATGTGGGAGTTGTGGAGTAGGCGTGTTATCTAGCAATAGGTTACACAAGAAGGTGATGGAGCCATTCGTACCTTACTGCTCTCCGCAAATTTTTCAGTAGATGTGAGTGCTCTCGTGGCGGCCTCCCGCACCCCAGGTTGGGACACCCTGTATAACATTTCATTTTACCATATTTTGTTTCCTTGTTCATACTTTGTTTCCCTTCTGTTTTAATTTGATCAACCACATCTGTAGTAATTTCATTCACACCCACATAATTGGAGTCATCATATGCAAAAGGTGTGACTTGCATTTCACATACTAAAGTGTATGTGCTTTCTACACTTTCCACAATGGTGACAGCTTCCCTGAGATCAGGGTTCTTTGTGAATAATTTCTCTTGAACCCTACATTGTTAGTGCATCACGCCAATTGAGCCCTAATAAGATAATCTGTCAAAGGATCAAATTCGCAAGTGCGTGCCAAAGTTCGCAAACAATCCACAGAGTTCCGTACAATCTAATTTTTCCCTTTTATTCTTGAAAATAAAACTTGTGCTTTTCTAACACCACATTTCTTGCTTCAAGAGTTTCTCTAGCATCAATTCAGACATTTCATAGGCATCTATTGGTTCTCCTTCTGCATTTCCATGTTGAATAATCTCAGGACTGTCATATATGCATTGCTTGTTTCCTGGCAGCTGAAAACTTTTTTCCCTCATAAGGCAGAAGATATGAATCAAATAGATTTTTCCACCACACCCACAGTATCATTGGTTCACCTTTGTCCGATAAAAATGTAGGGTTAGAAAGCATAATAGTTGTTGCCATTCAAGCAAGGTAATAACAAGGAATTCTTTAGAAATACAATATGTAAAAACACTGCTTGTAGAATGTAGCCCCAAAAATATACTTTAATGAAAAACACTTTTAAAGGAGGAGTTAAGAACCATTCTTTTTAAATATAGTTCAAAACAGAGAGTTTTTAGCATTCACCTGTCCCAATGAGTACTGTCAAATTGTACCAGTAGATGCTTAGCTCCTCGAATGCTGGCTGTGCTATTTTTATAAAGCATACTGCTCCTCAATACCTCAGTTACTTGTATATTTACAGACTTGAAAACACGCTTGACACCATAGTCACTCGTTACTGCTCCTCTTTGCGCACCTTACCCATGCCAATGCACCTTACATTTGCTAATGCCCGATCTGTACCTCGACACGCACCTCCCCCCCTCTGTGAGTTGTGTTGAATTCTGGGGCACACTTGAGCAGTGCCCATCCTCATTGTGCACCTTTCACTCTGTTAGAGTTATTTTACTACCCACTGCCCGATCCAAGATGATTCTCCTTTGCGTACGTACATACACCTCGACGCGCACCTCCCACTGTGTGTCGCATTGAATTCTGGGGCATGCTTGTGAAGTGAAGCTCGAGCTGCGTTCGGTCTGAATGAACCAGGTTGCTGAGCGGTGCTGCGAGCTCAAGTGCCAATTCGTGTGTCCATACTGGATGCGGGGTGCCACACGCTCATACAGTGTTGAAATGGTTACCGCGCTGTTAGAAATGGGATTTCTGGTTGGCTAGGGCATGCGCCTAAGCCAGGCAGAAACCACCACTCTAGTCAGGGCAAGGGAGTTACACGCTGAAGATAGCCCCTGCTAACCCCCTTGGTAGCTTGGCAGAAAAGTCAGGCTTATCCCAGAGGCAATGTATAAAGCATTTGCGCAATACACTCACACAACAGTGACACACTAGGCACACCACAAAAGAAATTCCACACAAGGTTATATAAAAATGGACATTGTATTATCCATAAAACACATTTAGAACATATCACATATATACACTGTGCCACCAGGCACTTGTCATGAATTTACAGGTATTTGCATAAATCATTAGGCCAATCGGGCCACTGTCATAACATCACAACTCACAGTTAGTGAAGGCAACCAGTAACTACTGGGAAGTGTGCACTTAGCACACCACCTTTAGGCATAAAATATCATTAGCAATGTATCATTTCCATAACACATTGTGTCCATTTTAGGCATAAACATTATTGCTGCACATAACACTGGTGTAGTGTACACATTATGGAAGTCACTAATCATAGCCAGCAGTACACCATAGTACATCATTTACAAGGTGCACACAGTAGAAATACATTCCCACAGGGAATATCCCTTCCATAGGCAATATTACATCTGGGCCAAACGGGCCAACCCCAAAGAGTAGGCCGTGCTGACACACAAATCAACTCATTCAGGTACCCAGGCTGTGTGAACGCCTGGCACTACCTTAGATTGTGGACTCACCTTCTAACAAAATGCCCCAACAAGATAAGTGCCAGAAAGGGGGAGGGGCAGACCACCTCCCTCGGCAGGACAACCTTGCATGGTTCCTCGCATCTGGCCAAATTTGCCCAGTTGGGCTCAGCAGCTCACTCTGGGAGGTCAACCCCGTCCCCCCTCGCTGGGGAAACAGGGCTGGCCTTTCTCTATGGAGCGAACCCTTCGTTGGCCTGACTCCACTTTTGGCCGTGGGCCCCGCCAACAACCAAGCTCGGCCTCTGCCTGACTTCTGGGTTTCTGTTTACTGCTGGCGACTTGCCTCTCCCTCTACCAGGTGGGGGGAGGCGGAGAATTGTGGAATGGAGCCCGCGAGGCTTCGGTCCTTCCAGTGACTGCCCAGGGAGACCATGACTTTTGCCACCACAACAGACTCAGGCCACACTCGGGGCTCTCCTCATCACCACGGAAGCCCATCCCACAACCAGGCGTAGACTTTGCCTGACATCTGGCATTCCCTTGATGATGCTTAGGATCTCCTGGTCTGGGAATCCTCGTCCTTCTTGCGCCATGGGGTAGCTCGGGCCATGTAGCAGAGCCCTAGCTGCACCGATGCACAGTGCGCTCTTTCCTGGCAGTCCTCCCTCACAACCGGGTGCCAGTTTCAGGACAACAAATGTCGCGCTCGGCTCGCGCTACCCAGCAAACCTCACTGCCACTCCTTCTGGATCGTGACGTCAGCACTATCACTCACGCTGGTCAAGGAACAGAGCAAAAGCGCACCATGCGCTGCTTCAATTTACTCAGGACGAGCCACACAGCCCTGGAAATCACTGGGGGTGCCACCAACTGGGCACAGGTAGGCCAGCACACAGAGCTACTTCAGCAGAGTGGAAGTCCTTTCAGCCACCCAGCGGGCAGCAGGTCAGTTCCATGTGGCTGTTCCTCCTGGCACACTGCAGTTCACGCAGTGTGCTTTCCCAAGTTCCAAGTAAGTACCAGTTCAGATCAACAGACATGGGGTCACAGACCCAATATTTATACAGTACAAAGTCTTCCTTCTGCCCCCCTGGCACAGGGCTCTGAGCCCAGTCCAAACCAGTTCTGGGGGGCAATTAAGCATATCTTTTCAGTGCACAACACTCCCCATTGTAAGTGTAGGCCCTAGCCCCAGACACACCAGAGGGTGATTTGAGCCATCATTGTGGAAGGCAGGCACAGCCCTATTCAGATGCAGGTGCTACTTCTCCCACCGCTCTAAATGCAGACCAGGCCTATCCACCCTAGCGCTGACTCATCCAGACTCTGTGGAGCCACTGCACCTCCCCAACCCCTGTCACTTCCAAGGCCAGACAGTCAATACACAACAGGCAGGCACAAAGACATATAGCACACAGAAATGCCCACTTATAAAAGTGGCATTTCTAAAATAGTGATAATAATTCTGCGTACACAAATACTCAGCATTTATCACCACTATTCCAAACCTACCAAACTTGATCACGCTACTCCTCTCATATCAGGGATTACCTCTGAAGCACATATCAGGGAATCCCCAATGCATCCCTATGAGAGGGCAGCCTCACAGCAGTGAGAAACCAAATAGGCTGTTTGTCACTACCAGGACATGCCACACAGTTAAGGCACATGTCCTACTTTTGACCTACGCCGCACCCTGTCCATAGGGCTAGCTAGGGCCTACCTTAGGGATGGCTGATATATAGTAAAAGGGGAGTCACAAATGTGGCAACCACTTAATGAACCACAGAGCAGCGGCAGTAAACTGTGTGAACAGGCCCTGCAGTGGCAGAGGCCTGAGACAGGCTTGAAAGGCCACTTTGGTGGGTGGCGCAAGCAGCGCAGCAAGCCCACCAGTAGCATTTAATTTACTGGCCCTGGGTATATGAGATACCACTGTACAAGTGACTGACAGGTAAGTTATATATGCGAAACAGGTGTAGACCAATCTTACCCAGTTTACCATGTCTGAGATCCCACTCGCTCATATGTAGCAAAGGTAATTCCTTTACAAGACCAGAGGCTACCATTATGCATTATTCCTTTAATGCCACAGGAGAGAAATGTGTAGTCCCTATCTGTAGGGTGGGTTAGGCTCCAGATATCTACCATAATGTTGTCCAAACAAGCTCACAGGATGTATTGGCACCAATTAGAAAAGGTGTAGTGTTGGGTCGTTGTGCAGACCAAGATGACCTGGGATCTCAATCTGCAGCTCTTGCGGTGAGAGCAATAAGGGGGGATGATGGACTGGAGGGTCAGAGAAAGTTCTTTTAGAGTACCAGGAGTACAATAATGAGGGGGAAGGAGTAGAGAGGTATGAGAGACGTTGCAAATAAGAATAAAACTTAGAGTTTTTAGTGGGTTTACAACTCCAGCAGCTTAAACAAGAGAGAAAGGTGCTCAGTAGCAAATTATTGAGGAGGGCAGTTAGTTCTCTACCTTATTGGTTGAGTTGCCACTGCAACATCAGGCATGTAGGATGGTGTTGGGGACCCTCTGCATAAGGAGACACTACTAGCTCGATCCCCATTCGGAGTCCATCATTCTCTCCCGGAGAGGTTTGCAAGCCTGGGGTTATAGTTTATGTAGCTTAAATGTCAGTCTTTGGTGGTTTTATACCATAGAAGCATCAGGAGAGAACATGCTGTGAAGGGGCATTGTGCTGGGTTACACTTCTCCCACGATTGTAGGGTGATTGTCTTCATTGAACAGATAGTGTGGATTGTGGAGGGTTTGAGTAGCAGTGCCCCGAACAAACTTCAACAAGGGCAAAGAAAAATTTAACAAAGACTAGATATCAAAGAAGCAGGTGGGACATGAACGATGTTCCCATTTGACTTAGCATCAAAGCTACTTACTGGAAGCTGGTGGGCGAGCACTAAATGAATAACCCAACTAGCGGTCAGCCAACTACAAACTTCCTAATCATAAAATCTTGCTCCCTATTTGAACCGTTCCTTGACCTGATCTTGCCCTCACTCGCTAAAAGCTTGTACATCAGGTTTAGGTATGGTAACCTGTTGTTGAAATTTCCGGGGAAAGATGTGAAGGGCCTAACTATAGAAACCTACCCGGCATGCTGCGCAGCTTCCGAAACCGAAGAACATATTTTGTTCATCTATCCCAAGTATAGGCAAGTACGCAGAAGGTGGATTAGACCTATATGCCTTAACATGAGTATTAGGAAGTACCAGATTGCATTTAGAATCTTAAAAACAGGCACTTCCGGACCAATTGTGTTTTCTCTTAGTCGTTTTCTGTTATCTTTTTTGGTTGATTCATAAAAAAATGCCTTTGCTAATCATGACACCTTTTTTAAACCTTTTTTACCTATCTTTTATGATATATATGTATCTTACATCCATAGCTGACTCAATGGTTTAGTTTTCATATGCTTGGTGACTCCATTGTGCCCCTTCCCAAGCATGATTAGATTGTTGGCACATGTATTTATGTTCTTAAAATGATTCAAGATGATTCAAGATGATTCAAGATGTCATTTGTATTCGAGATTGCAATGGTTTAATACTATTTTTAATTGTAGATATATTTATGTTTTATTCCTTGTGTACTTTGACTTTTTTTTTTTACAAATGACCAAATAAAGATACTATGATGATGATGATGATGATGATGACTTAGCAGGAGGTTCACTCTTGTGACGCTAGTTGGGCATCGACCTTGAGGGGAGATCTCGATTTGTCCCTGACTAGTGTTAAAGCATCCGCCACTTGGTGTAATCCCACTCTGTCAGAGAGCATCTATTCATAGGATATGTCTGCCCCTGGTGCTGACACGAGGTGTGGGAGGGTGTTTGCCTCAGGGGTGCTTTGGGTGGATCGAGCTACACTCGATTGTCCACGCCTCTAATTTCCAGTGGCTCAAAAAAAAAACTGGTCTTTTTACTCTGCGGTTTGGTTTCAAAGAGTAAGTCCACTATAATTGGGATCGACTGACCTTCATACTTGAATGGGCTGTATTTCTGAGCTGCTTGGATGACTTACCCTTATTGCCTACAGCTGAGAAAGTAGGAAAGGTTTGGGCGTGGTCTACCTTTCTTGTTGGTGCACCTCAGGCTTAATAATGTGGACCCCTTTAATTCCAGGGCCGGCGTGAACTCTATATTGGTGAGGCAATATAAGAATGTGGTCAGGAGCTCTTCCTTGCTTCCCGTTTCTAAACACTTTGGAATCCCATACCAAGACTATCAATCAATCTAGCTCCACCAAAGGACACTAAGGGGCATATTTACAAGCCCCTTGCGCCACTTTTGCGTCACTTTTACCGTGGGGAAAGTGATGTAAAAGTGGCGCAAGGGGCTTGTAAATCTGCCCTTAAAAGTTGAGACAGTAGCGCAGGATTGTGCAATGACTACTTCACCCATCTTGCAAGAGTGAAGGAGGAAAAAGGTAAATGAGGGTTTATAAGGAAAGAAGTTGAGCAGCAAATGCTCTGATTTGAAGGATACGCTACAGATGGAGAAAGAATTTTAGTCCATCTTGAAATGGAAAATGTTACCCCAAATGAAGTAAACCGTCTAGCTGACAGAGCGAAAGCTTATCCATTAAAAAAATCTTTAAATTAAATTAAATACCACTGTCAGCTGAGCTGAAAGAAACTTTAAACTAGTGGAAAAGGGGCATATGTATCTAAATCATAGGATTTGCGACCACTAACTGGCTTTTACAAATGTACTAAACTAATTTGTGATTTGTTAACTGGTTACCAAACCACTCTGAATTGTGATTTTGAGAACGAATCTATTAGTACAAAGATCAGCTTACAAAATCAGAATTGAGCTGCAAAACGTTGTTGAAGAATTTGAGACCATTTTTTGAGAATAAAGTCTTAGTACCTTTGTTCCGAAGTATCACGCCAAGAATTAAGAAACTTCAAAGTTATAGTCCCAAATGTTAATTCCTTTTTGCTTTCATTTACCTTTTTGGCAGATATTGTAAGAAAAGCCTGGAAAAAACCGATAATATTCACGTCTGTGTCTTTATTAAAATGTGGACTTTCCGCGCATTAAAACTTAAAACAAAAATCTCTGGAAAGATTCCACGAATGTCATCCAGTTTGTCTCTTTCACAGTGTAATGAATCAGATTGCAGTTCAGAATACATATCGATAGATGGCAGTACAGTTCTGCGGCCAGCTCACTTCTGGCCGCTCGCAATCCAGGAATAACTAATTATATTAGTTCTCTCGGTCTCATGACAGCAGTGCTATCACATGCTGCTGATTTTCCATGATGATTTAAATGGGCTTGTCACGAGGTGCGAATTTGCTTTTCTCTAGGTATTTTCCAGGCCTCCTGACTGGCATAGTGTAAACCTTTAGGGATTAAATTTACGATGTTAGAGGCGCTGCTCTTTTGTGAGAGTGTACCAGCCTTTTACAAGAACAGTTTGCAGAAACAAGTATTGATAGTTTAGCGTCTTTCTGTTGCTTTGCAATGTTCACAGTTTTGCATTTGATGGCGTGCACGCTTATCAGATTGTTTTTCTTCTTTCGACTGTCATCCCTTGTGAATGATTATTATCCCACGCCCGGCCTTATACTGCGGTGGTAATTTAGGACACTACAGATATCTGGACATACATTAAATTCGACAAAAAAGAAAATGGCGGAGCTCTAGTTAACCTAAACAATGTGCAGTGATGTCGCGCGTACAAACATCATGTTGCACTCTACCGTTTCTCTCACGTTTCTCACTTCAAATGGGATTGGGCCATTTTTTACAGTCAACGCTGAGATATTTGCTAAATTTGTAATATGTGAATGTTAAAATACAATCGGTCATTTTCCTACACTGCACTTTGTAGTATGTAAGTAGTACTATTCACATACTACAACATGCTGTTCAGAAACCTACATACAAAGGCCTCTGCTTCGCCTGACTGTAAGGTAGCTTTGGTGTGGAGGGTGAAGGGGTGGGGGGGGGGGGAGGGAAGCGAGAGGAGGGGGAATAGCAACCACCCCAGTCAACACTAATGATACCCTCATGGCCAGTGCTTAATTTGAGCCAGTGTTTTCTGGCACTGGCATTTATTTGTAAACACTGGCACCTGTGACAGTCTACCACAAGGTGGCACAGTCTGGCTAATTTAAAGACAACAACAACAAATAGTTATGATTTCAATATACCTTAAAATAGGCTATTCCCTGCCACCCATGCCATTCTTTGAGCTTTGGGGGCCTGAAACAGTCCGAATTGTCACACTTGCAGGATTGTGATGGTTAGGAAGTGGGTTGGTATTGTCATTGGCAGTATGGCAGGGCAGTATGTGGTGCAAGCTGCTGTGGCCTCCTGGCGAGAGCCCTGGAACTTATTGTTTTACAAATGAAGCACTACTCATAGCCCGCAGTAGTATGGAGTGTGCCTCGACCAGGTCCACCTCCTTTTATTTATACCTTTGGCTGAGCCCGGCCTCTGGATGCTTATGACATAAACCCATCCCTGCCATAGTGGCTCACAGAGATCTCAGCCGAAGCAGTTGAGATCTTCGCACAAATTAGCCTAGGATTCAGGTGTAAATGTCGGTGGGACAAGGATAAGTGCCTAGAAAATTGGAAATAATTACTTCTAAATTGGAAGGGTTCAAGAGGGAGAAAGGGAAGGTATGGATGGGTATGGAGGTGTTTAAGGAGAGGCATGCTAATGCAAATAGCTAGACATAAAAGAGTAAGATCATTGCTATTCACAAACTACACTACAGTACACTCAAGTTACTACAGCTTAAAAGGTCACAGGCAATAGTTTGTGTATTCCACCCTAGCCTTGAAGGAGGACTAGCACCATACATTGTTACTTGAAGGTACTGCAACTCACTCGCATGGATAATCAAGGAGGCAGGAACTTGATATAGCACTGCATAAGAAGTAATATTCATAAAAAAAAGAGGATGGGACTTCCAGCAGAAGGAGCATTGGTGAGCTCAAGCCCTGCCAGTACGCATGTCGGTTTGACCGGCCGTCCACGGCTTGCTAAACCGACATGCACACTTCAATATCTCCTATGGCTTGGCACCCAGCACTCTTTTTCCCGATTCATCTGTGGCCTGGGCTAAGCTCCACTCCTGGGCTAAGCACCACTCCTCATTGCAGAGGGACATCTTACGTCTCCCACATTTTGGAACGTTATTGGTTGAGGCAACAACTGGACCATTTATTGTACTGCCTACCTCCATCCAGGGCCAGACCCACATGGGTGCTATTGGAAAGTCACATACTACAGACATCTCGTGACTTCGCCTTATATTGCACCTCAAGACTGCTGGCCCCCCTCTCTCCAACCTGACCATTCATGCTTCCCAAAGTGCATGGCATAGGGCCCATCAGCTGGCACAAGTCCAGAGCC
Organism: Lissotriton helveticus; assembly: GCF_964261635.1. Lineage (NCBI taxonomy): Eukaryota > Metazoa > Chordata > Amphibia > Caudata > Salamandridae > Lissotriton > Lissotriton helveticus. Next base: position 1,456,425,307 of record NC_136063.1, on the reverse strand, counting down.
GTATGCATTCTAAAGCTCCATTATGGTGCAGTGCGGCTCATGGTCGCGGGGCAAGGAATTCCATGAGCCATCTGTGTCAACCACGTTGTTCGCCACATCAATGATCTTGTTTCTAATGGTTCCATAAAGCCATTTCTCCACTTGAGGTGGGAATTTACTATTGCACACCCCAGCTTTGGAGATATAACCAATTATCTCACACCTTAACACGTGTTTTGGGTCAATGCACATCGACATCCCTAGCTCTTCCAATACTCATTACATCCATGCTTGGACAAACTTTGGAGGGACTATTGCCGCATTTAATGCTGCATTGCTGGGACCTTGTCTCAATACACAATCCTTGGATGGTGATTGGTGATCCTGGCTGATTATAATAAGGGACTATGGGAGGCACACCTCAAGTACCTTTTTTTTAAGATTCTTCATTGCTGGCACTGGTCCCCAGCAGGGTACACGGGGCCCGCCTTAGAGGGATTCTTGCTGCTAGAGATGTGGTATCTCAGTTTGCGATATAGTCCACTTCTTATGGGAATGTGACCAGATGAGGGCCTTTTGGTTGGCACTGTGGGTGGATAGACCTTTGACGCCCAACTTGCGCTCCCGTATGACACATCTGACCACCCCTCCATGACCCAAAATATTAATAGGTGACTGTCCACAGCCTTAGGGGTGACCAAACTAGGGATAATGTAACACTGGAAAACAGCACTGAATCCTATCCTTCAGACCTGGTTAGACAACATGCACAACATGGCATGCTTTGAAGGCCTTGTTCGTGAGTTAAATGATAAATATGAAATCTTTGAGGAGGTTTAGGGCTTTTTCCTTAAGAACTGAGGAGACATCTGCACCCACATACCTAAGGAGGCTTTTGAGTACATTGCATTATTTCCTGTTCTATACAGGCCCTCTACGTACCATCTCCGCCCCCCTTCGGGGGTTTCCGAGTCATCAGTCCACACCACTGTTTCCCTTCGGCAGGTGGGGGTTCCTTGCCTTCTGCTCCGCTACGAGCGGCCCCTGTGACTTTACCTGCATAGCTTAGGGGCTCACTAGCCATTTCATTCCCGTCCATAGACAAGATGTACCTGGAGTTTGAAAGTGGGCTTGCCCCTGCCCCTATTCCCCTTTGAGAGGGCCTGTACCTCCCTCCCTCTAGGATTTATTTTTCTCCCTGTGTAATTGAGACTCATACAACCATCTCCTGTGTATGTTCTCTGAGAACCACATATTGTTGTTCACTGTAATTCTTTTAATTATTGCGGGCCCCTTGAGGGAGGCCTGACTTGTGGCTTGATTTTAGTTTTGCATGATATCTTTGTCGGCTTTGTCACCTTGCAGGGTGACCAGACTATGAATCTTTGGTGTTCTACTCTTGTTGCACCCATGGGAAAACTCAATAAGGAACTGAAATATAAAAGCACCAAAGCTTTCACTCAGGAGCCGTTCCAACATAGAGTGATGCTGCCAGGGGAAGGAGGGTGGATGGGACACATTGTTCTGGTTATGGTGGTAAACAATATTTGCACAAGCAAACAGCATTAGTAAAGTAAAGTTGATTCCACGACTCACAATGAATGTGTCACCTACCCTCGTGTCCTCACCTCAGGCTAAGGACACTGCTTTTTCTCCTCAGAAAAAATTATGCCACAAACCAGCCACCTAAGTCCACACTCAACAGGTGGCCTGACAAAAAGTCCAAAATGCTGCTCAACTGCTTGTCTTTGGTGTTAAGACATGTTTTCCAATGTCTTCTCACCTAAGAAAAATGCACTGGCTCCCCAGATATGCTTGGATCAACTTTAGGGTCTTCAGTCTCACATAATAATAAATTCCTGGATGGCTCCACACCAATTACCAACAGGGCAAGATCAAACACCACCATCCACAAAAGCCCCTCTTGATGCGTTTTCTGTGTACCTGTTTCGAACACTCATTGTTACATGCAGTGCTTTAAATGGGCAGGTACTGTCCGGTAGTGAGTACCTGCATGTCTTTCATTTGAAATAAAGAGTACCAGCACTTCTCAGCACTGTTGCAATACATTTAGTGATAGAGTACTGGCAGTTTGCAGAAGTAAACTGGTAGGTACTCTAAAGAGTGAGTACCAGCACACCTACATTTCCATTAAAAGAACTGGTTACATTATGATGGCAATCAATGAAGTTTCAAGCGCCATCAAACGCGCAGAATATTGCAATGCAACATCATTGTAACCATCGTCTTCCCCTATACATCAATGTAACCAAGCAGCGACCCCTGCTGTTGCATGTTGCAAAGTAAATATGCTTAAACATAGATTTTCTTAAAAAATTGTATTTATTGGCATTTTACAACAATGCTACAAACGATCCAAACAACAAGCAAGTTGCTAATCGGTACATAAGTCTCTCGACATAGGTCATCCATGTCAATTACAAACACCATTTCATGCATGCTCGCTCCACAGCATAGGACTTGAAAAGGAGAAAATACATGTTATCATAAAAATGAACCACAGTTGTCACATTCCGAAAGGCAGTTGAAGAGTCCACTACAGCACCTCCCAGGGCACACAATTAAGTAGACTCTGTGACAAACAAGTGCGTAGTTCTTCCCAGGAAACACCCAACCCCAAGTCCCCGACCCCCCCAGTCACCCGTGCTGATTCATGAAAGCTCAGGTCATGACGCCATACCTCCAGCAGCCTCCTGATATTTTCGGGCCCACACAACAAAGGGTTCCCAGATGTCCCTGGGCCTGGATGCTGAAAGCATCAATTCCCAAAAGGTGGTCAGTTGTGAGCAGTGGTCGAAGTGGGGAAAAAAAAGTAGGGGAACTGTTGGCGAAGACTCAGGGGGCGGTAATTAGAGGATTGGATTTGTGGGCGGAGTTTGAGGTGTGGCTAGAAATAGCAAAACATACCAATTTTTAGTATTTTTAGAGAGCTCGATATTCACATATACTGAACACATTGGTGGCACTGTGAATGGAAATGCGGGGCATGAACTGCAGATCTTGTTAGTATTTTAAAGGGGTGATTTGGAGCGAAAGGCAAGAACAAAATCTAGCTGAGAGGGAAAACACTGAAAGCTAAAATGATGCTTCTCGTTTAGCATCTCAGTTTGAATGTAATTGCTAAGTCAAAAATAACTTATCTTTGCAGTTCTATGAAAGCAGCAGAAATATACATTTGATGTGCGTGTAGGCCTAAATCTCTATTTGCAATCTCCTGTTTTTCCAAATGCCATCCCACCTACCTTTAAGTACACGTCTCAGCACACCCATCAAATCACTTAAAGCTGTGCCACCGAGGTCCCAGAGCACGGCCCAAAATATACATGAAAAGCTCTAACTCTTTTTCGAACCACCCTGCAAGCCAGGTTTTTTGATGCAGCCTCCTTTGACTGAGCGGGGTGTTGAGGAGTAAAGCGCACCTATTAATAAACATCTATGTTCATCAGACTCTAAGTGGGCCAAGGATATCTCATGTTACCCAGCCCATTAGACACAGATCTACGCGTGCTTGTTTTGGTAATGTTGTGAGTGTGGCTGCATGCAGTGGGATGAGGTGTAGTGTAGTTCCTATATTCCCAATAGGCTCTGGCATTGGAATAACATAAACGATAGTCTAGACGTAGGAGTGAGGTCGACTAGGTCTCTATTGAATATGTTAGACTTAATTATGAATGCCAGCTAGCTCAGAGGTCACTAGAAACGTTCTCGAGTAAACAAGGAGGTGTTAACTTCCCTGAATAGACAAGAAGGGTTTAGTTTCTCACAACCGCATTAACATGACAACTTTGCTCCCTCCAGAATAAGGAGTATATCTCCAGAGTCGCGGAAACAATAGATAACTATTTTACTCAGTCAATCGTGCATGCTTAGTTTCACCAGAAGCGCAGAGCAGTAGAAAGACAGGCGTTTTCAATAAAAGTGGTTATTTATTGAACAGTCTTCTTTCGCATGCAAGAGAAGTGAGTTACCACAATTGCAATACTTGTTATAAAGTAAAGTGCGTACAGTAAAATGAGTATTATGAAATAATACTGTAAAAGCATGGTACAGTTTCTAAGCAATACCGTGTTTAAAATATATAAAATATATACATACATAAAATCATTGACTAAACGTACTCAACTGGTGCTTCTAAGATACGCCTACCCCGGTGTACCTAACCTAAGCCTAGTACATGGGAAGGAGTAAGTGAGATGCAGTTTTAAGTTAAGTTAGTTTTTGCCAAGAATCTGAATCAAGAATACACTAAGGATCTAATCAGCTCCGTACCTTGGTAATAGAATGAAGGAGGTCTTGTATCTCTTTCTCAGGACTCAAACCACAGATGAATCTTTTATTGACTGTGCGATTACTTAAAATCTATACAGTATAAAACACATAAACATCACCCCCCACCCAAAAAACCCTACCCAGTTTAAAACCCTATATTCAGCTTTAAGATAGCATAATGACTGTTTTTACTGCTTTGTGGCCATTAAAAAAGAAAAGAAAAAATGAAAGCCTCCGATAGTCTCAAGTTGTATGAAAGTTCAACAGGGTTATTCACTCCATAATGCCAATTGTCAATAGAAAAATTCTTAAAAAGCCCCCTGTGAGACCCTGGTTAAATTTCTAATTCAAGTGATTCCAATAGCTTTGCAAGAAATTCCTAAATTAGGTGACAACTAGCATGATTAGAACACCAGATGCTAAATGACAGGGTCCTTGAGTTCTGTGGCCTTTTGATGTGAATCAAGTGCAATTCTGACTTGATGGATGAACTTACCAACCCTAGCAAGAAGGCAAGTCGTAATTTCTGAAAAGCACCAATCTGAAGCCTCTCTACAAGTTCTGTGGCCCAAATTCCGTAGGGCCGGGCACAACAAAAGGTGACGGTCGCTAGCCAGTTTTGTACAGCAGCATAAAAGGTGTAACCAAGATTCCCTACGGTAGTTGCATAATCGTCAGGCAATAGTACCGTCAGATCGTGCCCATTTTGGGTTAAAATACACGATTCTAAAGGTCAGGAGGCGCAGATACAGAATTTTCTTTCTTGCTTGAGTAGAGAGTGAGTCTTGCAAGTATGGTTGGGGTTTGCCGGGAATGTATGACTTATCCAGGGCCAATGTGAGAGGGTTGTCCCGGAGTGATGACCGATCCAGTTCAAACGAGATGGTCTGGACTTGGCGCTTTACAGCTTGGGCCCAGGCAGAATAAGGAATTTCATGAAGGGGCAAGCTCTTTCCCTCAATTTTCAGTAGGTCAATTCCTTGTTTCAACTTAGAGTGCCAAGGGGAGCCCGCTTCTCCAAATATAATTTTTAAGAAATGTTTAAGATTATTTTCAGGGGCTTTCAGTACTCTGATGTAATATTTTAACAAGTCCCCCTGTAATACCAACTCCGGGCGTTTCAAGCCTATTTCCAGCCTTAGCCTGGTGTTCCTTGCCTGTCTGGGAGCCTGTAACACAGACTTGTAGGCTTTCACCTGGGCCGCATTGATAACTTTCTCAAATGCTCCTGGATAGGCTAGATGGCCATACGTAATAGCGGGAATAAGTTTTGCCCTGAGTACAGTCAACATCGGTTCTATTGATGGGCTAACTAGGCGATAACTAAGGCGTCTAAGGGACAGGATTATTTTGTCAATTCTCGGTTTTAGCTCCTTTAAATGTTTGGCTGCAGTGGCCCTCTCTGACACCCATACGCCCAGATAATTGTAGGATGTGGTTGTACTGATTCGGTGCTCACCCAAAGACCATGTTGCTTGTTTTTTATGTTGGTATTTACCAAAGATTACTATCTTTGTCTTGCTCTTGTTGATTCGTAGGCTGTTTTCCTCGTTGTATATTGCAAGACTGTTTAATGCTCTTTGAAACCCCACCCTGGTGTGGTCCATGACCACCGTGTCGTCTGCATTCTGGAGTGTTCCCAAGACCAGCTTCCCCAATCTCGGAGGTACCAAATTGGCATCTTTCAGGGCTTGCCCCATGTCCGCTGTATACAAGTTGAAGAGTAGGGGGGCCAAGACACATCCCTGCTTTAGTCCAGAATTAGTTTCAATTCTTGATGTTGTGATTGTTGGGCTTAGTTTCACCCGTACCCATGTCCCCTCATAGAGGGCTTTTATGGCTTTGAGCAGGGCTGGAGGGATCCCCCAGGATTCGAGTTTTGCCCATAGCCGACTTCTGTTTACTCGATCAAAGGCCGTGGAATAGTCAATAAAACAACAAAACAGGGGCAATTTATTCCGCAGGACGGCTTGCTTCAAGAGGTAGGAGAGCGTTATGATATTGTCCAAGGTGGAACTATTGGCCCTAAAGACAGTCTGAGAAGGCGGGAGAATGCCGTTCTTATCCACCCAAGCCTCTAAGTCCCTGAGTAATAGGCGGGCATATACCTTGGCTTCTATATCGAGTAGGGCTATGAGCCTGTAGTTAGCCGGGTTCGAGTGGTCACCCTTCTTATGTATTGGAAATAGGACCGAGCCTTTCCAAGATGTTGGTAAAATTGTTGTGGAGAATGAATGATTATATAGCGGGGTGAGTATAGATGCAAAAAAGGCAGGGGCAGTTTTAAAGACCTGAGCAGGGATGCCATTTGGGCCGGCGGCCCCATCTGATCTTATGGCTCTAATGTACCTTATAGTGTCCTCCTCTGCGTATTTGACGGGCTGACTGGGCCCTATGATGACTTTCAGCGCGCTCTGAGATTTAATAGTTACAGCTGCCACCTGCGACCACTCTGAGCTGCGAGGGTCCATCTTGTTTACCCCGCAGGTGTACAGCCCCTTCACATACTGTTCCCACACAATACCTGCAACACTGTTTTCCTTGTGCTCGCTTCTGGGGCTCAGACTATTAATGTATCACCATAGCTTACTATTGACTTTTTCTTTAATTAGGGAGAACACTTTGAGCCAGTTCTTTTCTGTCCACTGTCTTTTCAACTCCCAGACTTTCTTCTTATAAATGGCTCGCAAAACAGGGATGGAGGACATCTGTGACCAGTAGATGCCTTTCTTTTTTGCCCTGATTGCCTTGTTAAGGGCTTGTTTGCTTTGAGTCAGGCTCCGCGATTTTTGACGTCTTAACCAGGAGTGTTTTAGGCAGCTTCTTGCTTGGTTGGTATTACCCAAGTTCTTCAGTAATTCCATGGTCAGTGTTTCCCAGAAATGTGTGATGTTCTTTATGTCTTGTGTATTTAGCTCTGCCTCCCTTTTAGCTACATACTCCGACAGGCTGTGACTGAGGTTGGTCGTCCATTTTATTCTTTTGAGGATAAGTTGACGTTCGTCGCCTGTGGTTGCTCAGATTATTTCCTGGGCTTCCACTTGTTCCCGCGCCAAATTGAAAGAGGCGCGTAGAGGTCTGTGGTCACTTTCATCTCTATCGTCCACAGTGAAATCACCTAATTTATGGGCCAGCCATTCATTGGTGAAAATATAGTCAATGGTGGAGACATTCCTGAAGGTCGGTTTAGCGATCCATATGGGATGGCTGGTTTTTTTTGTCCCATGTGTGGATTGTAGATTAAAATTTGTGAGCAGTGAAATCAGAGGGCCTAACTTCTTACTTTGGGGTGCAACAGGGGTCTGTCCCAGGCCTCTTATATTGAAGCTCCCGCCATTATCACATTGTGATGCTCAAAGCTTATGAGTAGGTTTTCCAAAGTACTGGTGAGAGATTCCATGGCCTGATACTTTTGATGTTTGGTTGGGTTAATGTAACAATTGATTAATAATAGTGGGTGGGACGCTTGTCCCGTTTTCAACCCCTCTATTGTAATTGCTTGAAGGTCAGATTATGCCACTTTTAGTTCTCTGATTTTAAGTTTGCAGGCGTGCGTGACTTACAAAAATAGATAGGCCCCCAGACGGGCGTCCAAAGATGGTCCTTTTGGTCGCTGATATGAAGTATTCATAGAAGCCGCCAATTGGGGTGGTTGTCCTCGCCCAGGTCTCCTGAAAACACAATATGTCCCCCTTTGCGAGATAGTCAAGTGAGGCCTTGTCTCTAAAAATGTTGCTTAGCCCAGCAATGTTCCATGAAATCGTGGTTAACCTACGATCTTGGCCGCTAAATTGGTTTGAGCAAGCTCTGTTTTCATGGTTATGTATTTGGTTAGGGACCCTGTTGCCATGTGACCTCCGTGAGGTCCAGTCCTTGCTGGAACCGCTGCACTCTTCGCTGTGTGTCTCTATGCGAGATATTAATTTTTAACGGGGATTTGGCCTCCCTGTATTTGCCCCCCCACCTAGGCTCTTAGTCCTTGTACCTTTAAGGACTGATGTTGGTTCTTGCTGACCATGATTAAGCATTAGGACGTGTGGATATTTTGGCGCACTGAAGATGGTGACTTCGATACCCCATTCTGCGAGTTGTGACGCTTCCTTGAGGAAGGCATGTTGGGCCTGCTGTTGTGCGAAGCCAGCTAGAGTAGAGTCGCCATGGGTATCCTTCTCCAGGCTTTTAAACATTACCCACTCGATCTTATCTGAGGTAATTTGTGCCAAGGATTCAATATGACCAAAGAGGCGGACAATGTTAGACCTGTTTAGAATGTCATAAGAGCCTTTGGCTGTGTATCTGGGAGTAAGCAGCACCTCAAGTTGGTTTTTATACTGAGGGGAGCACAATGTCTGCCCTTCTCCCAAGATGGTGTGCCTCTGAAAGTTTGGATTTAGAGGATTTTTATGGATGACTCCTAGCTGCTGTCTGCATGGCGCCTCATTTGATGATTCAACCTCTCTTTGATCTTCTTGCGGCTCACCCTGGTTTGATTTAGGGTTATTTACAGTCCTATGTTGGTGCACCCAGCCTGGGGGGTTAAAGGCCCTTGGTTGTATGCCAGCTTCCTCCTGTAATGTCCTCTGAGGAACTTCCTCGTCATGGGTTCTCGCCAGAGTTGGCCCAATCGTGTGTGGGCCCTCTCGATGGGTAGTCTGTTGGCTTTGGGCCTCACCTGGGACAGAGAGTTCATCTCTTGTCTTCGTGGTCTTAGTTTTCTGTTTAAAGCTGAAAATGGGGAAAGTGGCTTTGGGCTGCTTTTGTTTTCTATGGCACCAAAAGTTAGTGTTGTTGGTAATATATGTCTACTTTTGGCTTTGGATTTCTTCAGTTGTTTCTTTAATCTTTTTTTCGCCCTCCTTGACAGCGGTGCTTGCGTCCCTGCCGATGCACCTTCAGCCTTCACCGCAGGAGGAGCGGCATCATATGAATTGTCAGTAGTGGTGTCAAAAGCCAGGTCCACAAGGTCCCCATTCCCTTGTGTTTCCTGAATGCTATTTTTACTTGGCCCTGCTGGTGGCTCCTTGATTTGGTGGCTAACCGCAGTGGAGTAGTTGGTCATTTCAGGTAGCACCGTCTTCGCGTTTGATAGCTTTTGGATTGTTTGTTCTAGGGGGGGCGTCTCTCTTTGTCCCTTGGCTAAAGCCAACATGTCCTTTAGTACTTCTGGTAGTCCTGACCATTTTTCTATGATGGCGGCACATGAGTTAGTATGAGCCGCGTTGGCATTATGGACTTCAAGTGAAGCCTCTAGTTTTGCCATCTTATCGTCTTGGCGCACCAGGTGTTGAGCAATTGAGTACAGCAAGTCGATTTGTACTTCCATCTTTGTGGACTGCCATAGCAACGCCCTGGCCATTGTGTCCTGTACTTCTCTTATTGCTGACAGGTTTAACTCTTTAAGAGTAGCTTCTTCCGTTGTATGTAGAAAGGTCAGCCCATATCGCACCCGATGCCCAGGCTGCTGGTGCAGGGCGACTCTTAGTTCCCATCTTGAATAATTACCAAATAAAGAGACGGGCGCTGAAGGCAGGAAAACAAGAACAGAGTTTATTACTCATGAGGAGAGCATGTCATTTCGGACACTCGCATAGTGTCTTCGGGAGGTGCTCTAACAAGTTTCTCTGGGGCTTCGTCTTTTATACACAGGTTTGTGGCACACAGGCATCCTTTATTACAATCAAGACATTGTGAAGTACGAAGATATTCCAACACGTGGCTACAGTAGGGGCCCTTATCCTCCATACAGTAGGAGGGGGCTGTCATGCAGCTGAGTGTTCTGCTGATTCCTTTGGAATGTGTGCTCCTGATCGAGTCTCAGGGGGTGGGGTGGTCATGATCAATAGTGGCTCCTTTCAAGAGAGGCGAGTGCATACAGTAGTGGGCAATAAACTGTATCCTCAGGCTAAGGGATGACCAGCGGTCCATGTAGACAATTAGGTTCAGAGGAAAAGGTAATCAAAGGAGGGGTATTCATGGAGGGAAAGGAGGTGTTGGTCAGGCGCGGGGTGTGATTCTCAGAGACAGAGTCATGCGGGAGGGGAGGGCTCATGACTTGTGCATGTGAGAGCGGGGGCAGTCAGGGTGCATGGGGGAGGCTTGCAGGGTCAGGGAAGGGGCGCTGGTGATCGATCGCAAACTGAGAGACCTTGGTACCTTAAAATGGCTGTCGTGTACGTGTGTGCATGGGTCTATGCTAGCGGGATAACACAGTCAGTGTTTTAGCGATCTTCGTTCTGCTTACAACAAGGGGTACTGTGAACACAAATGAACGCCGCTTATGTACATACACATTGCTATTTTCAACATGTATCCTGCTGATGTGCTAGGCCCATCAGGCTCCAACCCTCTGTTTGGAGCGGCATTTCTTCCTGAGTTTAATTGTGTTGCATCCAATGTTCGTTCAATGGACTGTTCTAGTTTTTGCAGGAATGAGGTTGTTAAGGCATCCGTTCCAGGGGAAGTTATCTTCTGGTATACCCGGGGTGTCTCCTTTGAGTTTAATCTCTTGCATGTACTCATTGGAGGATTGGCTGCAACTACCTCATTATGGTCATCATTCTCCACCACTGTGATGAATGTCGGCTGTGATCCATGTTGGGCTCTTTACCCTGGCGGTGGTCTTAGGACAGGTCTCAGGACCCCCAGTTTTCTGTATGGTGGCTGACTCACAGGAATGATGTCCCCTCTGGCCTTTGTTGGACTCTGGGGTTCCCAGATTGGAGATGATCTCTGTCTCCACAAGCCCCTCATCCGCAGCTATTAGACCACTGGAGGCCTGAAAGAAGTGGGTGATGAGTCCTTGGGGGAGGATGTTGCCATTGAGTGGTTCCTGGGATTGTTGAGAAGTTATGCTCCTTGTTATCCTTCTTAGTGCTGTGCCCTAAGGGGCCACCTCCACCTCCACCTCCGCGCCTTGTCTTTTTAAGCGTCATCCTTAGGCACTGGTAACTGAGGTATCTGAGGCACTGGAGGGATCTATACGGTGCAATTCAGTGCTTATGGGCCCCCTTGTTAATATGTGTCACCTGTGCTTGATTTATAAGACTAGCTACGCAAACAAGACTACGATGCCCAGAATGCTTTGCGCAAATGTGGAGGCAGATTGCGTGATGAAGTTACGTGGGCTATGACTTAGATTAGCCACCTTTTGATCACTTGGCAAGGGGGTGCTGGGGTCGGCCTGGTAGGGTGATTTTCCGACCGCGAAGTTGGGCCACTTTTTTACTTTCTTTTTGAGAGCGGTGATGAAAGTGACGGGAGCGGCACTGGTGGTCAGCCTTGGGCGGATTTGGGCAAGTTTGAAAGTTTTATCCCTTTCTCTTTCTCTTTCCCGTCTTTGGGGAGGGAGCAAGCGGAGCACTCAGGGAGACCGCAGGCTGAGAGACCTAGTCGGGCAGCCCCCTCGGTCCACACCCCGGGCTCTTACTTCGCAGCCGCCTCTATCGGCGGCCGCGCTCGCGCCCTTTCCTTCTTCCACCACCACCGCCTCTTACCTCCCGGCGTAGCTGGGCCCCTGCTGACACCAATGCGACGGAACCAGAGCCCACCAGACCGCTTCTTCGTTTCCTTGTTAATGGAGGTGCAGTCCCCCAAGTCTGGAGAAGCAGCGAGGGGGGCGGGAGAAAGGAAAAGAAATGGGGGAGACTCGTGGGTTGTCCAAAGAAAATGCTGGCTTTCTCCTCTTACTCCCTGCAGCTCCCGCTACCTCGCTCCGTGGCACCGTTCTCAGGACTCGATCTCCCTGAAACCCACAAGGGTGACTGGAAACACTGGAGCTGGATTTCTCGGCAGGAGAAAAGACAGCGTCTCTCTCAGTGCGTCAATGGGAGGGTCGGCTTCCTTCGGCTCTCGTTACAGCTGGGCTTCGGGTAAGTAGATAGCCGATCTGCTCCAAACCACCGTGTGTTTGTTAGGGCAGCTGTTGGTATATTTATACCTGGAAGGTGCCGGGTTTGACGTAAGGTTGGACATAAGACGTCACTAAGAACTTACAGTTCTTTCAGGACTCCAGGAGTTCTTGGACAAATCAAAACAAAAGCAGGGGGAATTCCCGGGCTGCTGGAGGCTTGGTTTGTTTAAAGAACGCGTTGTACTTTCTAGGAGTCTATGGGAGTAGCCTTGTCGTATTTGGACTGCATTGGCTATGACTAAATATGGATATGATTCTTATGCCTTTATAAGGATATGATTTGTTATAACCACATAAGGGCATAAATCTGGAATATTTAAATAGGGTCCTAGATACGTTCACAACAGAGGTATCACACAAAAGATGCTGTGCGGTGTCTGCACCTTCCCGCTCACGTGCACCCCATGCATGTTTTCCCCCTTGTGGGTATGTCAGGTAGTTGACCATGTGCTGTTCCTACGCCGGTGGCTTTCACCCCCTCGCCCACCACATCCTGGACTTTTATTTGAGGCCACCCATAAGTAAAGATCCGAGAGCTGCACAAAGCACGGATAGAGCATGGAAGCACACACTGTTCTCCTGGCACTGCTCGTAGCCTGGGCAACTTCGGGCAAGGCAGAGGCTACCAACGTCAGGCATTACCTGTACACAGTGAGTACTGACAGAGAAGTGGAGGTATGTCTGCTCACCCTTCCTTACTGTGACCGTTTGGGCTTCAGAAAAGGAGGCGGTGTTTAGCAAGCACAGTAAATACTGATTCCACAAGGCGAGGTGTTTACTGGGTGTAGTAAATTCTTTTGATTCTGTGTTCTGTAGGGTAAAATGAGGCATAACCAGTGAATTCGTTATTTGTCAGGCTGAAAAATTCATATTTTGCCTTTTTATGTCACATTTTATCTTCATACATTCTGGCAGTTTGACCTGCCAAGATCTGTCGCGAAAAAAATAGCGCAGTTCGATAATTATCACTCAACTCTGAATTCTTCTCCACACTCGGAATAAGGGCCCTAAACAGAAATGTTATATTATAGGTGTAGAGAGATAAAGATCTCGAGACTGAGAGCTTGTTCAAGGCGAGAAAGACAGGCAGCTCACTTTCAACCCTTTTGTATGTGAGATTTGTGTTACTATGTACTCAGTGGTGCAGGAGTTGCCCATATGAAATAACAGTTCGAGCCAAAGCACCCTTTTACCCCCAGGCATGACTTATAGGGACAGCCAGGCAAGTGTCGTCACTAGACTGCAGCTACGAAGATGAAGCGTGGTCCTTGTAAAAGGGAGGATCTTGTAATTAAATAGTGCCTGAATGGGTAAGTGGAGCTGTTAAGATCAACCCCACTCCCATGTAAGAGAGTAGATTCATGAGAAGAGGATTGCAAGTTTCTGAGAAGCAATCAACCCTCATTTTGTTTTCTTGTATTAAAGGTACAAAATGCTCTCCAAAACGTGGGCTTCTTGAATTTATTGTCATAAGAAAGTTCAGGGGCCTGGCTGCACAGTGTGGTGATGAGGCCCTGAGACACCCATATGCCCCAGATATTCATGGTTGTTGAGCCGCATGGGGCGGCCTGAGTGGATGGAACAGCATGTACTTAAGCAGGAAACAAGCTGGCAAGCAACCACACCCTTCCTTGTGTGACACAAAGCATGTGAAAATATTATTTTGTGCATACAAGAAAGCTACCAGTGCTCTCCTGCTAAGTGTGCAGGTAGCATGTGGGCCACAGAGGGTAGGAAGGCTGATCTCTTGGCTCATGTCAAATTGGAAAAGCATTTTTGGGAAAAAGAGGAGGCATGGCTCGAGGACCATGGCTTCCTAATAAAAGAGTATTGTGATATTGAAAGTGCTGAGACTTCACGTGTAAGACCATTCCTGATTTTTCAGATAAGGTTTGAAGAAGGAATATTTTACTCACTTTTTTCGGGGTTAGGAGTACAGTTTTTTCATAAGTATTTAAAAAGTAATTCTGTTTCCAGAAAGGGTTTAATTTTAGGGAGGTAAAAAAAATGAAATGTGCTTTTATGTTTACACCTCATATTTATTTTATGCTACCCATGTTTTAGTTGTAGATGGGTAATTGCATAGGTTACATGATGCATCTGAAAGTCATTCTTCAGATCAGGCAACAACAGCAGAACGTGGTCATGGGGAACGCCACTGTCCTAGGCAGGAGGAAAGTGAGGGTTGGAAGCCTGGGTTGAGTTTTGTGCATCTGTTACTGTCCATCGCAGCTCTCTTCTACAGATCTCTCTCTATTAGTTGACTGTGGCTGCCAACTCCTGCAGACTGTCCTCTTCTTGTGTTTGCCCTCTCCTGGTGCATAGCGTCTTTACCATCCTTTTGATTCCATGACTTGTTTACTTCCGTAGAAGACATCGTGAACCAATGTATTTTTATTTTTCCTTCAACACTTTGGGAGTAGATGTGCTTTCTTGCTCTCTAACATATATTTGCTAACCCCTACAGCCCTGCCTCGACTCTTTCCATGCTGCTTCCTCCTGAGTGTGTCTGTTGCTTGTCTCACGTCTCCTCTTCTGGTTGCTTTTTATGTCTTTTTTTCTTCAATGTTTACACCCCTCTCCTGCCATCTCGTTCATCCCTCCTTGCGTTGTTGCTTGCAGAGGAACGGGCCGGCTGAAGGGGCTCAGCCCTCTGTGCCTGTCGCCGGACTGATAAACCCCTGCGCAGTGTGACAATATCATGAGAATGGAAACATTACTCGTGCTAAAACCACAGCAGGCTGAAGTTGCCAAGCCCACAAAGAGAAAGGCTTGAGCCGCATTTTTCTATAAGAAATTCTATCAAACCGCACTATATTTAGAGCTCTACCTTCCCACTGATTGAAAAGCGCCTTGCTGCTCTGTGTTGTGCGTAACAAACGGGGAGCAGCATCATGTTATCAATCCGTTCTTGTCTCTAATATTCTGTTAGCATGGGTGCCACCATTCTGTTTACTCTTGCTAAGGGAATAGGATACTGCCTTCCTAAAGACTGGATCTCAAAGGGACCATTCTACGTCAGCAGCCGAGCACAGCTCCTCTTATGCAGATAGGTGTCCACATAAAGATGCTTGGCAGCTGGATACTTTGCCACTTAAAAGGTCGCAAAGGCGAGACCTATTGGCAATGCCAATGCTTGTTTTCTGTCCCAGGTGGCGTCCGTCAGTCTGGTGACATCAAAGTATCCTGATGTGACCAATGGTCACAGTGGGAGCAGGCAGGCAGAGTCCGCACAAAATGAGGAGTGAATCCTGGGCACCATGCTAGACTGATGGCCCTTTCAGGGTCACTTTGCAGCCCCTTAGACACAGAGAGGAAGGGGAGGAGGGCGGGCGCACTGCAGAGGCCTTCCTTGATCTGCACGTTTCACCACTCAGACAGAAAAATAAAGTTGTCATTTTAAAGTAGGGCTATTCTTGCAGTCCTGGTTCGCTTTTTTAAAACCAAGAAGAAGGGGGACGGACTAACATCATTTTTTAAAAGTAGTAGTGCCCTTCCGATCCCGCCCACTTCTAACACTGGTTGTGAGTGTCCAAAGGTAACACCCCTAATCCAATCATTTTCAGAGGGAACACCCTTACGTCCCCAGTGCATGGCAACTCGGCGTTTAGGAAATAGGAGTAAAAGTGCGTGCAGTTTGCGAACCTTGACGGGCGTGTCCTTGACATAACCAAAGGGTCGGGATCCCCAACCATGCCAATTATTTGGTGTATCAATGTAAATACGTTGGACCAATATGCTGCCAACCATGCTATATGTAAAAAAGTAGCAGGAGCAATTCTGCATCTCCTGCAGCTTTCGTCATCTTTCAGACCCATGCAATGCAAACTGGAGGGTGTCCTATATTATCTATGCAAAAACTTAAAGTGGATGAGACAAAGTTTATAGTTAGGGGACAATGCTGTAAGTTGGCAACAGCAATAAGCCCACTGGTCCTCCATAAGGGGAGGTTGAAGTTTTTCATTCCATTGTAGGAGTGCCCGTGGCTGTGTCAAAGGGGCCGACGTTTGCATGTGATTATATATCCAGGTAATGAGTCTGTGAGGTGAATCTGATTTAAGCACGTTCTCCAATGCATTCAGGGTTGGCGTGGCGTCCTGAAAAGTGGCATGAAGAGATTGACAAGCAGCCCTAAGTTTGTAATATACGAATAGTTCAGAAAAAGACACAGTCTGTCCCTCCGGGGGTATCGGGGGCGGCCGAAACGCTTCCTCTGGATATAGGTCTATGAAAGTAAGGAGGCACATTTTGTGTTCCAAATCCTTGCTAATACTTTCGCCAATAGCGGACAGCATAGGGTTATGTGCTAGGGGTATGGACGGGGCATAGAGAATAGGACTGCCAGCCCTCTTACGCAACTCATCCCATGCCCACCGCAAGGTCTCCACTGTGTCTATGCCGTCTCTAGGACACCTTTAGGCCTGATATAATGTGCCTGGCAAGGGGATCGGTGCCGCAGCATCCGTCTCCACAGCCACAAGAGGTAGAAAAGGGGTCGGATGCACCCAGTGGTGTAGAAATTGAGCCTGAGCACTCCATGCGTACAATTGCATATCTGGGGCCCCAAACCACCCAGACGTAGCGGGAGTGTCAAGAGATCCCACAAGACTCGCGCCTGCCCTCCCACCCAGACCAAGGAGATCAGCAGGGATCGGAGAGTTTTAAAAAAGGCCTGCGTGATGGGGAGAGGTATGTTGACAAAGGAATTTAGGCAGAACCACCATCTTGACCAATGCTATCTTCCCTGCTAGGGACTTTCCCTTCCAACCATGTTATGGCTCGTCCGTAGTTCATGTCCCATATATCTTGTATTTTTCTACTCTGCCATATGCCCAGATACTTCACGGGCTCATCCGCCCATTGAAGAGAAAACTCAGAGGGAGCCTGGGTGGTGGCGTCCGTTAAAGGAAAAATAACTGATTTGGCCCAGTTAATTGAGATGCCATAAAGGCCACCAAATCTAATAAATTCCCGCAGTAATGGATCAAAATTGGATGCTGGGTCAGTCACGTACAGTGTGACGTCAATAGCATACAGCAAAATTAAGAGACTTTGAGCACTAAACCCAATCCCTTTGGCGGTGTGATGCTGCCTGATGCGTGCAGCGAGCGGCTCCATCGCTACTGCGAATAGTAGTGGGGATAGTGGGCATCCTTGTCTCATACCTCGTGAGATACTAAAAGGTAGATGATATAAGCCTGTTCACTCTGACCCGAGCCGTCGGTCTAGTATGAAGCAGATGAATAAGATTAATAAACAGCAGAATAAACTCCATGTACATAAGAATGATAAATAAATACTGCCACTCAAGAGTGTCAAATGCCTTTGTAGCCTCTAGAAATACTGCGGCGGCTTGCACTTCAGGGTGTAAATAATGCAATACTGAGAATAGGGTACGCAGTTTATGAGAGGTGGATCTCACGGGAATAAATCCCAATTGATCTGGGCTAGCGATCAATGGGAGTAAAGGCTGCAGCTTATTTCACATCCACATTTATTAATGACAGCGGTCTGTATGAGTCCAATTCATTTTCCGACTTCCCGGGCTTTAACAGGATGAATATTATCGCCTCGCGCATCGACGGTGGTAGAACGCTCGAATCTTGAGCCTCCTCATAAAGCTCTAATAAATGCGGCGCCAGCTCCTCTACATAAGTCTTATAAAATGCGGTGGTTAGACCATCCGACCCGGGGGCCTTGTTCAACGGTAAGCGCTTAATGACCTGAGCAACATCCTCCACCGTAAATGGGAAATACAGATACTCCCTATGCCTTTGACCCAGCCAGAGCAGCTCCAGGGAAGTTGTGGTGTACAGTTCACGCTTGCCTGCTCGCCTGCTTAAACATGGATTTTGATACATACAACGTACATCACTCATCTCAATTTTAAGAATTTAAGAACTATATCAGTAACGCACAGACTTCTTGGGAGCCTAGGGCCTGATTCACAGAGGGCCTCCGCACTCTTGGCGGACGCCACGTAGTCGTGGGAGATGCTCCGCACTCTGGGCGGAATTTCTGCAGTGAGAATTTTCATTGCAGCGATTTTGCCCCAAGTGCGAAAACTCCTCCTTGACTGTGGGGCCTCCACCATGACTCAAGGCCTTTTGAGAATCAGGCCCTAATTCCTTAACTGACTGGGTAGAGGAAGTCTTTCGGGTTTGTAGATTCTGAAATAGGTATGAACAGGCGTGGCTGGCACAGGTAACAGCGGTGGGCAGGGGGACGGGTGTTGGAGGGAGTGGAAGGACGACAGGATAGGGAAAGTAAAATAAAAGATAAATAAAACCACTTATCTTGTGCTCGCAGCATCGTCAACTAAGCGATGTGGCGAGCACAAGGTAAGAGATTTTTTGTATTTTTTTTATTTTACTTTCTCTATCCTGTCGTCTGTTCACTTCCCCACCACACCCTCCCCACCTCACCGCTCCACTGCTGTTACCTGTGCCGGCAGCGCCTGGATATGAAGGGCAGTTACCAGGTCATTGCATAAACTCTTCAAGTTTCAATGCAGCTCAATGTGATTTGTTCCTGACTGCATTGTTGAATTGGTGCAGAACATTATATATAGCACCCCTCTACTCCTTTCACTGCAAGGCCTTGGAATTGAAAAGTGTGGGCTTATATGAAAAAAAAGCAGAGACTTGGCAAGACACATTTTTATCATGGGTAGTGACATCCTAGATAAAACTTGTTCGAAAATGTATTCAAATGACAGATCTTTCTGTGTGTTTTAAAAAAAAACTTGTTATACTGCTGTTCATTTATGGATACAATGTTATCCGAATAAAGTGTTTTGATGATGATGATGATGACAGATCTTACAGAATTGCACCATGATGAACTTGCATGGAATGTTTTGAGTTCAAAAGTGTTAACTTATTGACCATAGGAACAATAAACTAATATTTCTTTGACGTACATATCTCAGAGGATGAGTGAACTTTAATAGCTCCTCTGCTCCTCTATGCCCCTTGCAATCACCAGAGTCGTCTGCACAGGGCCACCATATCATGGGTCAGGGACACCTCCAATGCTCACCCTCCACCTCCTGCCCCCTCTCCCTCTCTCGCTCTCTCTCACTCTTTCTTGCACTTTCTCTCTCACTCTCTTTCTCTATGATAGGTAAAATATGGTGTGGGTCTCAGGCAGAGGTACAATACTTCCCCCCTCTCAGGTAGAGACTTGTGCTAATTCTCCGAGTCTTTTGTTTCTCACCAATTATGAGTACTCCTGGTAGGTCTTGCCTATGCCTCAGCAGGCATCAGGCTGTGCCCCTCCTTTTGCTTTGTAGTATGTGCTGGACTTGGGGCGCCAGTCCTCTACTCTGATCCCTGGAGCAGAAGCAAGACCATGCGAAGAAGTCAGAAAGCAGGTGCAAGCAGAAGCGCAGGCTGTCTTTGGCGCATTGGCTCTTTACTCGGCAGATGGTGAGCCTGAGGGTAGCCAGAGTCTGTGGGCTTTGGCAAAATCATTCTTCCACATCAGTTGCATTTAGAGTCACAATGACACATTTCACTCAAGCTCACAGTGAAAAGTGCCTCCAGGTATCAGCTTCAGTTACCGCGGCATAGTCCTCTTGGGCTCACGTTGGGCAAGTGCAAAGGACTAATCAGTTTGAAGTCTGTTTGTGCACACCTTCACAAGTGCCATAGGCTTGGCAGCAGTCAATTCCTGAGTGGTGCAAACCATTCAAGCCCACTTGGAGAAAGTGCAGAGAGCTGCAACAGCAAGGGTACGTTCAGGCACACTCTGGGCAAGTGCCATAGGCCAGTTACAGAAAGTTTTCATCTGCTCAATGTGCTCTTGCACCCTTTGCTAAGATCCTCTGCTTTAGAGAGGGTGATGGGCTTCAAGCCAGGAGCACCCCAGTCATGCTCTTGGGATTCTGTGGTAGATGGACCCTCAGCTCGGGAGTCACATGCTCTTGTCTATGCTGGTAGTCAGTTCCTCTTGCAGATTTGGCTTGCTCCTTCCCTCTTATCTAAGGCAGGACAGTTCCAGGCATTCAAGGACAGAAGGCAGCTCTTCCTTCAGATCAGATACCAGGTGATGTCCCTTTAATTATGGAAAGCTGTCTGTCAGGCAGATTCCAGGTATGGTAGTATAGCAGTCCTCTGGGTACTCTGTGGAACACCCCCTCCGTGGTCAGACAGAAGATGGAAAGGGAAAAATAAGTAGATCAAAAGCTCCCGCATTTGACACCCTTTGGCTAGCATAGGAATAATACTTTGGTGCACTCTCACATAAGGGCTAGCAGAGTGCGAGGATTGCACCATGCAAGGTAGCAATCATCACTCAGTGCTGAATGATTCAGCTGACGTTTTTTGCATAGGACCTGTAGGAATTTACATTTTTTATGTGGTGTCTCCCAATATCTCCTTTGCTGGCTTTAGACCTCTATGAACTATACGCCTGCTAAGTTGGAGTGGGATGCTTGTACTCCCCTTTAAACATTTTCTTTTTTTAAAGTTTAGAAAGCTTTATTAAATCAAATATGCCAAGTAAAACATTAGTACAGAATCACCATTCAAGAAGAAAAAATTGGAGAAATGGAAAGGAACCATATCAATGTGAATTGTAAAAACAAGAAATCCCCAAAAACAGGGACAACATAATGTATATACTAAGAGAAAATGCTTTTTTGTTTTGTAAAATATAGAAGAAAGAAAGAGGGAAAGAAAGGAAAAGAAAAGGAAGAAAGAGAGAAAGGAAGGGAAAAGAAAAAGAGAACAGAAAATAGAAAATTAATATATCTTAAAAGAAACAATTGAGGCATATTATGATACACGTCTGGAAAGAAAATCAGTTAAAGGTAACCATAACAAATCTCTTTTAATCAAAAGAGAGGTAGTCGTAGCATGGGCACGATCAAGTCTGTGATGGTGCCCTGCAAAGAAATAGCTATGAACAAGTCTATAAATTTACGAACAGTATTTGAAACATTCTAAATAGGGGAAGAACCACTTAGAAAAATATGAACAATGTCAAAAGTATGATAGGAGCTTAAAATATCATTCAGCTTGCACCAAATATGTCGCCAAAGGGATTTAACCAAGGGGCATTGGAAAAACATATGAAAGAGATTACTATCAGGATGAGGACATGACCAGCATTGACTGGAATCTAAGGTTTTAAACTTGAAAAGGTCAGAAGGGGTAAGGAAAAGTCGGTTATAAAAAAAATAAAGGGTCTGAGTAGTGCTAGCTGAATGAGATACGGTGTGAATTTTAGACCAGATGGATTCCCAGGTAGGAAAGGAAAATTCCTGTGCTAGATCCTTTTTCCATGCAAGTTTGGATTTGGATTTAGGGCGGTCGGGGGTAGAGCGGGAGAGGAGCTTGTAAATAGTGGCAGCTTTGTGTGGGGTGGTAAAATCTAATGGAGTAAAGTCTGATGGAGCATTATCAGATAATGAATTGTGGTATGAGATGAGGGTAGATAAAGCTAGTTTAAAATAAGGGAACTGGGGAGAATACTTACTAGATAATTGAAAGGATGAGCAAATATCTGAAAAATCCATTAAGGAACAATTAACTAAGAGCTTATCAACATACATAATGCCTTTGTCAATCCATTCCTTCCAAAAGAGGGCTTTGTTATTAATCTTTAGGGAATGATTATACCATAACGGTGTGAGGGAGTATAAATGTGCTTGAGAAAAAGAGGAGCGAAACAATGAGAGTGAAAGCGCCCTGGAGAGTTTGAAAGTGGGTGAAAGAAAGCGTTTAGGGGGTTGAGATAAATGAGTAGCAGCAAGGAAGGGGAAAGGCGAAAGTTGTGCTAGCTCTAAGGCACTCCATGCAGTGATAGGGGGAGAGGATGAGTCAGATAGGAATGGCCAGATTTGTTTTAAAGTGAAGGAAGAATTAAAATGAACAAGGTTGGGAAAATGTACCCCTCCCAAGTGTTTTGGATGCTGAAGGCGAAACAGGGATATCCTGGATTTACGGTTGTTCCAAAGAAAACGAACAAGGATGCGATTAATAAGTGTGAAAAAGTAAGCAGGGAGGGAAATGGGCAGCATAGAGAGGTAGAAGTTAATAATGGGGAGAAGCATCATTTTAATAGTTGCCAATCTTCCCCACCAGGATAAAAATAGGGGAGACTAACGTTCTATAAGAGCAGAGAGCTTGGAAAGAATATCTTTATGATTGATTTTGATGGTATCTTTGATAGTATTAGCATATAAAACACCAAAGCATTTGATACTCGTTGGATTCCATTCGAAACCGGAGTCGTGAAACATATGTGAAAGACAGTGCTTATTAAGAGGTAAGACTTCGGACTTATCAATATTCAGCTTATATCTAGAGACTGAGGAATATTCATTGAGTAAGGAAAAAAGGGCAGGTAAAGAAATAAAAGGGTTAGAGATATAAAGTAAAATATCATCAGCATATGCTGTGAATTTGATATTTAGTGAATAAGAAACAAAACCGGAATAAGAGGTGGAGCACTGAATTTTTTCAAGGATAGGTTCTAAGGCTAAAATAAAAAGGAGGGGAGACAGAGGACAACCTTGTCTGGTACCCCTATGTAAAGGGCAATAAGCTGACTGAGCACCATTAACCCAAATAGAAGTAGAGGGGGCTGAATATAGTAATTGGATTAGAGTAATGATATGGGGACTGAAACCATGCCAACGCAGAGCCCCACACATAAAGTCCCAATTAACCCTATCAAATGCTTTCTCAGCATTAAGGGTGATGGCAGCGAGGGGGGCATTCATCTTGGAAGCAAGATGAATAATGTTAAGGAGGTTCTAGAATTATCCGAATTAGATCTGCCTTTAACGAAGCCGGATTGATAAATATTAATGTGGTCTGGAACAACAGTATTCAATCGAGAAGCTAAAATGTTTGTATATATTTTACAATCCGTATTGATTAAAGAAATAGGCCGATAATTTTTGCAGAGGGAGGGATCTTTATCTTTTTTAGGGAGTAAGCATAACATGGCTTGAGTAAAAGAACCTTTGGATTCCCCCATGGAGAGAAAGGAAGCTATCAAGGAGGATAAATGAGGTATTAGATAATTTTAAAAATGAAAATAAAAGCGTACGGTAAAACCGTCGGGCCAGGAGACTTATCTTTGGGTAAAAGAGTGATTGCTTGCAAAATCTCCTTTTTCAGAGATGGGGGCATCAAGTGAGGAGAAATCAAAATCTGTGGAAGAAGATTTAGGTATGTTGAAAAAGAAAGAGTCTATTTGAGAAGGGGAAGGAGTCGATTCAGGTGTATATAAATAGGAGTAGTACTGAACAAAACAATCAAGAATCTTATCATCCGTGCTGTGACGATTCCCATGCGCATCAGTAATGACAGCTATGTTGGATTTTTGTTTTTTAATTTTGAGATAATTAGCAAGAGATCTGCCGGCTTTATTGCGCCCTCCATACATTTTAGAATTACATTTTAAGAGGTGATTGCAGGCCGCCTCACAAGAGAATTTATTAAATTGAAGTTTCGCTTTAATAAGGGAAGAAAGGGCTTCAGAAGAGTTAGATGTATAAAAAATATGCTCCAGGTCTTTGATCTGTTTAAGGATAAGGGAGGATTTGGAAAGGGCCTGCTTCTTTTTACGAGAAACGAAATCAATGATAAAGCCTCTAGCTGAAGCATTAAAAGCATCCCAAACAAAATGGAACTGGGAAGTAGAGTTAAGATTATTGTGAAAGAATTCGTCCATAAAAAGAGTAAATTGATCAATAAATTCAGGATCCAGAAGGAGAGAGTTATTAAAACGCCAACGACGGGAATTGGGAGTAGGTGAAGGTAAATCAATGTCAAGAATAACGAGGGCATGGTCAGAAATAAGAATAGAACCAATTTCAATATTTGTCATAAATTGAAAAGTATGTTGAGTGAGGAAAATATAATCAATCCGGGAATGTGATGCATGGACAGGGGAAAAAAAGGAAAATTCCAGGGTATCCGGATGAGACAATCTCCAGGAGTCAATTAAACCTCTAGAAGAGATTGCTTTGTAAAAGGACTTTTGCATTTTGTTAGGAATATATCTGGTCTGAGATTTATGGTCCAGGAAAGGGTCCATTAACTGATTACAATCACCTCCAACAATTAAATCAACACTGGTGTGAGAGGATAAAAATTTAGAGAAGTCATTCCAAAAAGTAAGATCAATACCATTGGGACCAAAAACATTGCAAAAGGATAAATCTGAGTTATTGACTGTAACATCTAAATACAACCATCTACCATTTGAATCTGAAATCTAATTTTTAAGCTGAATTGACAGTGATTTGTGAAACAAAATGATAACACCATTCTTATTATTAACTGAAGGCGAACAGAATACATCACCCACCCACTGCTTGCGTAGAGAGGAAAGGTCTTTTTGAGAGAGATGAGTTTCTTGTAACAAAGCAACTTGGCATTTCAATCTTGCTAAATGAGATAAAACCCGTTGTTTTTTTACCTTTAACATTCCAAGATATTACACGAAGACCATTCATTTAAGAGAAAAAAGAAAGATATGCATGAAGATAGAAAAAAATGAGGAGAGATGAGATAGACACAAACAGAAGATGAACAGCTTAGGAGAGGAAGGAAAGACTGTTGAAAGGAAGGAAATAATCCTGAAAACATATAATACACCACTACCACAATATAGAGAAAGAGAATAGGTGAATTGTGAAGAAAATTGAAAGGATGAAGGAGGGTCTGAGTATGAAAGACAAATGGAAATAGAAAGAGGTGAGTAGAAGTAAAGAATGCCATGAGGAAAGAAAAAGAATAAGAGAGAAGATGGAGGGAAAAAGAAAGGAGTGGGAGAGCGAAACTCCCCTGAGATAAAGTAAAGAAAAAAAGATGGCGAAAAACCAAAAGGCTTCAGCCATGCAGGACAAAAGTGCGTAGGACAATAAAGGGAGAGCGGGAACAGCAAAGGACAAACGACCGCAAAACAAAAGAGAATGTCAAATGCATGGTCTCAAAAACATTGGATACAAGAAGGGAAGATAAAAAAATACAATTGAGTCTGGAGAACAAACACGACAATGTAAAACAAATGAAGGAAACTTACCAAACAATTGTGAAAGGAAGGCAGCGTACTGGGATGTATATAACATACAACGGAACAGCACAATGAGGGTAAGATAGAACCAAAACAATTGGAGAGAAGACCTAAAAAACAAGGTGAGAAGAACAAGAACATATTACAGGAGGAGCTTGGCGGGCATCCGAGATGGCCGCGTGAGCACAGCGCTCCGCGGACCCCCGCCACTCCCGGCATAATATCCTGAACAAATCCTGATTTTTCACGAGGATTTGTATAGAGGACGTTGGGCTGATCTACCTGGACCTTTCAGAACTTTATCTCGACACCGGGTGCCGGAGTTACGGTGATTCGAACTTTCGGGCTCCGCCCTTGAGGTGCGCCCGGGACTGGGTGAGGTTCAGTGGCCGTCTTGGAGTTGAACAACAACGGCAGGGGGATTGGACTTGTGGGTCCCCCTCTTAAGTTTCGGTTTCGATTCTGCCTCAGACTGAGACATCGGCGAGAGAGTCGGGCCAGAGCTGGGTCAGGGGCACGAGTCGGCTGTCGGGCCTTTGGCTAGACTATTCTCCTATCTGGCTGTCCCTATCCTAGTGGTACCCTTGTTGCGGCCCTTTGGTCCCGAGGCCTCCCTTTCTGGTGCCCGGTCCGTTGACCCTGGTGAATCTCCTTGTGACGCATCTCCAAAATGGCGGGCAGAGGGGACCGGGAGACACGGAAGACGAAGACACCTCTGCGCGGGGCTCCGGTCCAATCTAACGTCATGGACCGTTATACCCACTCGAAGGGGTCCCCCGGTGCTGCCCTGCCCGGTCCCAGCGCGTCTGACCACATCGTGGATGCGTCGACGGAGCCTTCCTTGCAGGACATCATGGGCGCCATTTCTGGCATGAGGGAGTCGATAGGCCAACAATATGAAACCTTGGCCCACAAAATTGACACCGTGGCCATTGATGTGAACTTAATTCGAGCCGATCTATCAAAAACCAATGAAAAGGTGAAATCATTGGACATCAAATCATCCAGCCTCACGGCAGACGTCTCTGAGATACAGACGGAGATTGGCAATCTCCGTAGGGTGAACGATTTCATGACCCGGCGCTTGGAAGACTTTGAGAACAGGGCACGTCGCTGTAATGTTCGCGTGGTTGGTGTTCCGGAGAATCCAGAACCCCATTCGGTTGATCTCCTGGTTGAAGACCTGATCCAAAACCACCTCTCTCCTTCTGGACTGAGTAAATTTTTCACAGTGGAGCGTGCACATCGTGTTCCGGGGGGCCAGGGTAAGCCAGGTGCCCCGCCGAGACCTATTGTTGCAAAACTTTTCCACTATAGGGATCGGGACGCTATCCTGCAAGCATCACGTGTGAAGGGACCGGTGGCCTTTGAGAATGCCACGGTGAACTTTTATCCGGACTTTTCCCAACAGGTCCAGAAGCAGCGAATGGGATTTCGTGGTGCCAAATAGCGTCTTAGGGACATGGGGATGCGCTACGCTATGCTTTTTCCGACCAGGCTGCGGGTTGAGTACAATGACCGAACTTTTTTCTTTGATCGGCCGGATGCTGTGAATGACTGGCTGGACTCTCTGCCTGACCGACCTCCTGAGACTGAGTCCGATGCCCACCCGGGCGGCGCTGAAGGTGGTGTAGAGAGCTGAACATTTCGTCTTTGCCTGGTGCCTTGTTTTGAATAACTCTTTCCAGGAGTATATGCCTACATTCCTCTACTGTTTATGTGATTTGATGTATGTTTTTTCTCGTTATTGGTCTTGATCGGGGTGGCGGGTGGGACGGAGCCTTTCCTCCTCCGGGGTCTTTGTGTAGAATGGGGGTTCTTGGGCGACAGGCACACTGCAGGTTGGGGTGGCTTTTTAGCTTTTTGCAGGGGTGCAGGGTGGGGGGTGTTCTTTTGTTTGTTGGGGGGTGGGCGGTTGGGAAGTTTGTTGTTTGTGTGTTCTGTTCTCAAGGCGACTCTATCCTGTATTTGATGATGTTTCTTGTGTCATACTCATTGGTGGGGGGTTTTGGCGTTGCTGGGTGGGATGGGGGGTAGTGGGTTGAGATTTGTTTCGTGGAACGTTAACGGTCTGGGGGATCGTATCAAACGGAGTGTGGTATTGAAATGTATACGACGTTTATCTCCAGATATTGTTTTCCTGCAGGAGACTCATTTGGTGGGCAATGTTTGTCATGCGATGAATAGGTGGGGCTATCGCCTCGTAGCACATTCGGGGTTTACCTCGGGTTCTAGGGGTGTGGGTATCCTTGTTAGGGCTTCCCTCCCCCTAGCTTTTGATGATGTGATTCTGGATGATCGGGGGCGATATGCTGTCCTTGTGGGTCGCTATGAGGGTCGTGCCCTCTCCTTATTTACGGTTTACGTGCCCCCCGGCCTGCAGACTTCTACCTTTTCCGATTTGGGCCGTGTGTTGTTGGACCTTCCTGATAGTACTCTATTTATGGCTGGTGATTTTAATTCGGTGTTCTCCGGTCTACACGATCGCCACCCCCCTAGGGATACTCCTGCGGCCCAACAGTGGTTGGGTGGGTTTTTGGATACATTTGGCTTGGTGGATTGCTGGAGGCTTTTGCATCCTACTCGGCTTCAATACACCTTTCACTCTGGGGCCCATGGGAGTCTGTCCAGACTGGATTATTTCCTGATGCCTGCGGCTCAGTCGCCAGCGGTGCGTGAGATTGTACACCTACCCAGGGGCATTTCTGACCACTCTCCGCTCTGGCTCCGTTTTGAGGTTGGAGTGGAGGCAGTGGGCCGGGTGGCTCCTATCAACCCGTGGTACCTTACCTCCCCCGAGACCCGCGGCCTTTTGCTTAAGTCTTTAGACGCTTATTTTCTGGATAACGAGGGGTCGGTTTCCTCTGCGGTGTCCCTGTGGGAGGCCTTTAAGACGGTGATTCGTGGGCAGGCCCTCTCCCTTATTGTTGAAGCTAAGAAGGCGAGGAATCGGGAAGTGGTGGACCTTGAGGGAGAGATTTCTGCACTGGAGGCTGCTTTGGAATCGGGTGTCACGTCTGCGAAACTCCACGCCCTGGGTCTGAAACAATTTGCCTATAAATCTATGGTCACGGATGCTGCTAAATTGATGTTTCGGGAGCAACAGGGTCGTTTGTATGATGTGGGGGACAAAGCGGGTAAGTTACTGGCATGGTTGGATAAGAAGGAGAGAGCTAATCGTGTGGTGCCCGTGATTCAGTCATCGTGTGGTGCGAGTGTGACGGACCCGATTGGAATAGTTGACTGTTTTGCTGAGTATTTTTGCGTGGTTTATACCCCTGTGTCTGTGAGGGATGTGGCTGACTCTCGCCTTCTGTTGCGTGATATAGCTCTGCCCAGTGTTTCCGATTTGGATCGTGTAGCGTTGGATTCCCCCTTTACTGTTGATGAGATAGCTACTGCCATCCGTTCACTCCGTTCGGGCAAAGCATTGGGCCCGAACGGGTTGCCGATTGAACTGTACAAGCTACGCCCCGACAGAGTGGCGCCATATCTTCGCGCCATGTTTCTGGAGTTCCGGGAACGGGGTATTCTCCCATATGACCAGCGTCTGGCCACGATAGTGGTCATCCCCAAGGATGGTAAGCCGCGGGACCTTTGTTCATCCAATAGACCCATATCCCTGCTGAATGTTGAGCCCAAGGTATTGGCGAAACTCCTGGCGACCCGCCTCCTGACGGTCATTGGTGACTTGGTCCATCCGAATCAATCCGGATTTATCCCGCATCGCAACACGGCTCTTAACCTACGTCGTCTCCAAGGTGCGATTGCGAGGGCGGGCTTCTGACGGAGCCGGCCATTTTGGCATCGTTGGATGCCTCGATGGCTTTTGACACTGTGGAATGGCCTTATCTTTGGGCGGCTCTTGAGAAATTTGGTTTTGGGCCTGAGTTTATTGGTTGGGTCAAGCTATTATATGCTGAACCCCTAGCACAAGTAGTGGTAAACGGTAGAGTTTCGACCCCTTTCAACCTTGGCAGGGGAACCCGTCAGGGTTGCCCCTTGTCTCCGTTGCTTTTTGCACTCGCCTTGGAACCGTTAGCTGCATGGCTTCGGTGGGAGCCTTCGCTTAAAGGGATTCGCTGGTCACCGGACTTTGAGGACCGCGTCTCACTTTACGCGGACGACATTCTCTTATATCTCACTTCCCCCCGTAAATCTCTGACTGTTTTGTTTGATGTTCTTACTTCATTTGGTGCCAACTCAGGCCTCGTTATTAACTGGGCCAAGTCCTGCGTGTATGTTCTTTCGGGTGTTTTACCCCCATTGCCGAGCAGACTTCCTATTCAGGTGGTCCAGTCTGGCTTCAAATATTTAGGGATCTTCATTACGTTGGACTCCTCGCTCCGATTTGAGCGTAATCTCCTCCCCCCGTTGCTTAGATTGCGACTGGACGTGGCCCGTTGGCGTAAGCTCCCTTTGTCTCCTCTGGGCAGGGCGGCTCTGTTTAAAATGATGTCCTTGCCGCGGTTCCTTTATGCGCTCCAGAATTCCTATGACGATATCCCCAAGTCCTATTTCCGAGAGATCGAGAGTCTTCAAAGGCAATTGATTTGGGACGGGCGTCCACGTATTGCCCTCGCGAAACTCACCATCCCTTGGTACGACGGGGGCATGGCGCTCCCCGACATCAAGAGATATTATTGGGCTTCCCAGTTGTCTGCTATTAATCACGTGATGTTTTCACCGGGTCGAAATCCTGCATTTGAGATGGATAGACTCCAGCTGCCGGGTGGAGACTTTAATAGAGCGCTTTATTCTCGGTCAGCCGGGCGCCATCTTGTGGGTCCGTCCAGTATTGCAGTCACTGTGTGGCGAGCCGCGAATGTGAGTTTGGGATGGGAGGATCGAATGACATTGGCGACCCCGCTTTATGCCTCTGAACGTTTGGGGTGCCTCTGGTCTACTAAGGGCTTCGACCGCTGGGATATGATTGGGATATGTAGGGTGGGTGATGTCTGTTCGAAAGGTAGTGTGAAGTCGTTCCAGAACCTCCAGGCGGAATACGGTTTGAATGGTAGAGAATTTTTTCGCTATCTGCAGGTCCGACACGCCCTCGCCTCAGTCCTGACTCCTGATGAGACCCTGCCCGAGTCTTCCCCCCTCGAAGATTGTGTCCTTGATGGCCACCTGCCTGATAGTACTATTTCCCTGATCTATAAGAAGCTGATCAATAATCGGGCAGACTTATTGATCCGACTTCGGGAGGTTTGGGTCGGCGATGGGTTGGTGCTGGACGACGAGGATTGGCAATCGGCACTCTCTTCTCCGAAAGAGGTAGCCATCCCTGCCCGTCTCCGTTTGGTTCAACTTAAAATCCTTCATCGAGTATATGTCACTGGTCCGCGTCTGGTGACAATGGGCTTTTCCCCGGATGGGTTATGTAAGCGTGGTTGTGGGTCGAGTGCTACTTTTTTACATATTCTTTGGGAGTGCCCACTGGTGGCGGCCTACTGGACTGCTGTGCTTGAGGTGATGACTGCTGTGACTGGTGTTGCCCTGCGGCCGGAGACACGACGGTGTCTATTGAATGTGTGGGAACCCACCGACTATTCTGTAGCCCAGACCAGATGGGCTACCTTGGGTTATATGATTGCAAAACGGGATATTGCGCAACTCTGGGGCGCATCCAGACCCCCTGAGGTCTCGAAATGGGAGGATAACATGGACTGGTCCATGTTTCGTGAGAAGACTGTATATGTGGCCAGGGGCAGACCCAGGGCGTGGACGAAGATTTGGGGCCAGTGGAAGGAATATCGTGGGGATATCTGTACCCCTCCCCTTGTTTGCACTACTGATGTTATCCCATCTCCCTAGGCCAGCGTTCCCGGAACCTTTTCATACTGTTCTGTGAATTTCCGGTTCTCCCCGCTGCTCCCCCCCCCCCCGACCTTATTAGAGTCTCGTGGCTCGTGTTATGTTCTCCTGATTGTTGACCATCCCCTCCGTTCTTTGGGCTGACCTTGATTACTATGCATTCGCCTTTTTTAGTGTTTGTTGTTTTTATGTATAAAATAGAAAATCGATATGCTCTGTGATATGTTTGGAGTAATGCTTGGTACCTGATTTGTGCCTGACCACGGGAGTACATTTCTACTTCTTTCCTTGTGCCTTATTATTAGCGGCCAGCCCGTGAGGTTGTAGGCCCATTCTTGTATTTTTCTATGCTTGCTCAAATAAAGGTTTTTGAACAAAAAAAAAAAAAGAACATATTACAATGAAGAACAACATAACGAGAAGTTATAAAACAGCAAACAAAAACACAGAAACATTAAGAACTGCTGTGTTCCATGGAGTCTTCTTTATGGGTGTTGATGAACTTCTGAAGGTCCGCTGGGTCATCGAAGCTGAAAGTTCTTTCTTTATAAGTAACTTTGAAAAAGCAAGGGTGAATGAGGCCATATCTAGCATTCATGGATCGTAGCATAGGTCGTAAGTCCAGAAGCTCCTTGCGACACGCAGCAGTCAGCTTTGAAACATCTTGAGTAAGAAAGAGTTTGTGACCAGACCATAGTAACTGCTTGTGCTGTTTGGCAGACTGAAGAATAGTCATAAGGTCAGAGTAGAGAAGAAAATAAGCGATGATGCCTCTGGGTTTAGAAGAAGTAGAAGAGTTTTTTGGTACAAGACGATGCGCCCTTTGAATATTCACATCCATATGCTTAGGCAATCCAGTGATAGGTAAGACTTGTGTCTTTAAAAATTGGATGATGTCTGACCCTTCCGAATTCTACGGAATACCATAAATGCGCAGATTGTTGCACCTATTACGATTCTCCAAATAATCAGAGGTTTTTTTGAGCATTTCAACTTCCTTAGTGAGGCTAGCAACCTTGGCAACAACATCGTGGGCATCACTGATATGTTGCTCAACATCTGATACCCTCTTACCGAGGTTGGACCATTTTACGTCCAGTCTCAGTAAGGTAGTAGTGGTATCAGCCATAAAGGGGCGAATGAGGCGTAGCTCCTCCATTATATCTTCAAGAGTGACAGGATGTGGAGACTTAGAGGGAGAAGGAGGGTCCTTTTTGAGGCGCTTACCAGAGGAAGCAGGGTCCTTGCGTGTAGCGGAGGCGGTATTTGAAGCTTTTGAGTTGTGTGCGTGCTCCATTGTGGCGAACTCTGAGAGGACCAGTGTAGAAGTAAAGAGGAAGCGGACCACCTGAGTGCATAAGTGATAAACTGACCCAAAAAGCCACAACAGCGACGTGAAAAGCACACAAAAAAGATTAGGCGCCCAAAAATACAGCAAACTGCGAAAGAATGGTAGCGCAGGAGGAGGAGCTTCGCGCGCATCCGAATGGCCGCGTGAGCACAGGGCTCCCGAGGACCCTCGCTGCCTCCCGCATTTATCCTGGACAATATCCTGATTTGATGGAAGATCATTGAAGACACAACCCGGCTGATGTACTAGCAGGTTTTTGGGTCGAAATCGGACGCAGGGTCCCCGAGTTTTGCCGTCTTGCAATTTGCGGCCTTCTCCATGGAACTTTTTTGCTCGTCGCTTGGAGGATTTTGAAGGCCGTGCACGGCGCAATAACGTACGTATTATTGGTGTCCCGGAAGAATCTAGTTCCCTTGCCACTGATCTTCGAGTGGAGGACCTCATTCTTAATCATCTTACACCCAAGGGCCTGAGCAAATTCTTTGCCATCGAACGTGCGCACAGAGTGCCCGGGGGACAGGCGAAGCCCGGTTTTCCCCCCCGTCCGATTATTGCACGGATCTTTAACTTTAGAGATCGCGACGCCATTTTGCAGGCGGCACGGACAAGCGGCCCTACGCAGTTCGAGAACGCTGCTGTGAACTTTTATCCGGACTTTTCTCAATCGGTCCAGAAACAACGTATGGGATTTCAAGGTTTGAAACGGCGACTAAGAGACATGGAACTAAAATATGCTATGTTATTCCCGGCCCGACTGCGTGTTGAATATGACAATCGAACATTCTTCTTTGTCAGGCCTGAGGAAGCGAGTGCTTGGTTGGACACTTTGCCGGCTCGGCGTGCTGGCCAGGAACATGCTGGTGGTGCTGAAGGGGAACTGATGGACCAAGAATGACTATGGTGCCTGTGTCCGAAACACTACTCAACATGACCAGCTGAGGCTCACTGACTTTTTTGATCATTCCATTCGTAGCTTGGGAGGTCGCGGGGATGGCGAGACCCTTTCGTCCTCTGGGGTTTTCTTTGTGTAGATTAGTTCTTCGTTTGTAATTGTTAGGGCGACAGGCACACTGCAAATTGGGGTGGCTTTTGAGTCGGTGCAGGGGTGCAGAGTGGGGGGGAGTTGTGTTGGGAACCTTGGGGGGAGGGAGGGATATGTTCTGGGATTTTTCGTTTTTTCTTTTTCAAGGCAAGGTACTTTCATTATTTTTTACACTGGTGTGATGCTCATTTTGCGATGGGAGTTCATTGTGGATCTGGATGGGGGGTAGAGGGTTGAGGGTATTATGCTGGAATGTGAATGGGTTGGGGGATCGCATAAAGAGAGGGGTGGTTATGCAGCTGTTGCGGCGCCTTTCGCCTGATGTCGTTCTGCTACAAGAGACACACTTGGTAGGAAACACTTGTCACGCTCTTAATAGACGGGGTTATAGTCTTGCTGCCCATTCTGGATTCACGTCTAGTTCTAGAGGAGTGGGTATTCTGCTTAGGGTCTCCCTCCCCCTCGAGGTTGATGATGTGATCCTTGATGCCAGGGGTCGATATGTTGCACTTGTCGGGCGGTGGGAGGGAAAGCCAGTGTCGTTGGTGTCGGTTTATGTCCCCCCGGGCTTACAATCCACGACCTTTACGGACCTGGGGCGGATGGTTCTGGGCCTCCCGGAGGGTGTTTTGATACTGGGTGGTGATTTCAACTCCGTCATATCTGGCAGGATGGACCGCTATCCCCCCCGAGATCTTCCTGCTAAGCCATCCTGGTTGGGTGACTTCTTGGAAACATTGGGACTCGTAGACTGTTGGAGACTAATGCATCCAGAGCAAACACAGTTTACTTTCCATTCGGGAGCTCATGGTAGTCTCTCTAGGTTGGATTATATCCTGATACCTGCGGCACTGTCCCCCTCGGTTGGAGAGATTAGACACTTGGCCCGGGGTATATCGGACCATTCCCCTATTTGGTTTCATTTTACTCTTAGCATCGGGGCCGAAGGCAGGGTGTCTCCGATTAACCCCTGGTATCTCCTCAACCCTAAGACTCGCGCTGAATTGATTAAATCATTTGATCTGTATTTTACGCGGAATGCTGGTTCTGTATCCTCGCCTGTCTCGTTGTGGGAAGCTTTTAAGACTGTGATCAGGGGACAGGCATTGTCTTTGGTGGGGTGTGCCAAGAAATGTAAGAATGAGGCAATTGTTCAGCTCGAGACTGAAATCACAGACCTAGAGACTGCATTGGAGCGGGAGGTGTCTCGAGAAGCGTTATATGTCCTCCGCCTTAAACAATTAGAATATAAAACTTTGGTTACTGATGCGGCAAAGACGATGAGTAGGGAACAGCAGGTTCGGCTCTATGATGTGGGTGATAAAGCAGGAAAATTGATTGCCTGGCTGGACAGAAGGGAGAGAGCGAATCGAGTGGTTCCGGTGATTGAGACATGCAGTGGTGTGAGCGTAACTGATCCTGTTGAAATTGTTGAATGCTTTGCTGATTATTTTCGAGAGGTCTATACCTCGGTGTCCGACAGGCCCGAGGAGGATTCACAGTTGTTGCTTCGGGATATAGCACTTCAATGTTTGTCGGAATCGGATTGTGACTGTTTGGATGCCACGCCCTCGGTGGGTGAGGTGGCTCTCACGCTACGCTCCCTTCGTTCCGGCAAGGCTCTGGGCCCCAATGGCCTTCCTGTGGAACTGTATAAGTTACGCCCTGATACTTTAGCTCCCTATCTCCGTGATATGTTTTTGGCTGCGTGAGATAATGGCTCCCTCCCTAGAGATCAGCGTCTTGCGACCATTGTGGTGATCCATAAGGAGGGTAAACCACGAGATCGCTGCTCGTCCTATAGACCCATTTCGCTCTTAAATGCGGAGCCCAAGATCCTCACCAAACTGCTTGCTAATCGTCTGATTACGGTTGTTAGCGACCTGATTCATCCGGATCAATCGGGTTTTATTCCGCACCGTAACACGGCATTAAATTTGCGACGTCTGCATGGTGTTCTCGCGAGGGCCCCAATGCTGCGTGAACCGGCCATCTTGGCGTCCCTGGACGCCACGATGGCCTTTGATACAATCGAGTGGTCTTATCTCTGGGCGGTACTCGCCAAGTGTGGATTCGGCGCGGGTTTTATTGGTTGGGTCAAACTCCTGTATGAAACGCCACTGGCACAGGTGGTGGTTAATGGCCGCGTCTCCGTGCCTTTTACTCTTGGGAGGGGCACGCGACAGGGTTGTCCGTTGTCCCTCTTTGCTTTGGTGTTGGACCCTCTTGCCGCTTGGTTACGGTGGGAACCTTCGATGAAGGGTATACGCTGGACGCCGGAATTTGAGGATCGCATTTCCTTATACGCGGATGATATTTTATTGTACCTTACATCTCCCCAAAAATCGCTCAATGTATTGTTTGACGTACTTAACTCCTTCGGGAAGAACTCGGGTCTTATCATTAATTGGTCGAAATCCTACATTTATGTACTTGCGGGTGATATCCCTCGCTCGCCCCGGGGCTGTCCCATCCAGTTGTCTCAGTCCGGCTTTAAGTACTTGGGTGTGTTTATCTCGATGGATCCGGCGGTTCGCTATGAACGTAATTTGCTCCCCCCGCTCCAACGGTTACGCTCTGATGTAGCGCGTTGGCGTAAATTACCGTTATCTCCCCTAGGGCGTGCGGCCCTTTTTAAGATGATGTCCTTAGCGCGGTTCCTATATGCCCTCCAGAATAGTTTTGATGTCATCCCGTTGAAATATTTTCGGGAAGTAGAATCGTTGCAGAGGCAACTGATATGGGACGGACGTTCACGCATAGCTCTTCCGAAATTAACACTTCCCTGGTATGATGGCGGTATAGCGCTCCCGGATATTCGCAGGTATTATTGGGCTTCCCACCTTGCTGCCATCAACCACGGGATGTATGGCCCGGCGTTGAATCCAGCATTTGAAATGGATAAGTGGCTGCTCCCGGGTGGTGATTACTACAGGGCACTTTATTCGGGATCCTCTCGTTCACAACTCACGGGACCTACCGCTATAGCCATGCGGGTATGGCATAGCGCAATGACGGCAATGGGCTGGAGTGATAAATTAACTGGTGCGACACCGCTCTATGCCTCTGCGAAGCTGGGTGGCCTATGGAGGACGAAGGGATTTGATAAGTGGGACATGATCGGTATTGGTAAAGTGCGTGATCTCTGGGTTAAAGGAAGGGTTAAGGCCTTCTCGGATCTGCAAACAGAGTATAAGCTGAGTGACAGGGAAATATTTCGTTATATCCAGGTACGTCATGCTCTGAACTCTGTGTTGCCAGTGGGTAGTGATATTCCGGATTCCTCCCCCCTCGAAGTTCGTATCCTAGATGGTTATGTGCCAGATAGTACTATCTCACTGTTCTATAAGAAAATGATTACTGACCGATCGAGTCTGCTCGATCGCCTCCGTGAGGCCTGGATTGCTGATGGTGTTGAACTGGATGACGAGGACTGGCAGTCCGCGATCTCCTCTCCCAAGGAGGTGGCGATTCCGGCCCGCCTCCGTCTGGTCCAACTCAAGATCCTCCACAGAATCTATGTCACCGGTCCTCGTCTGATTCATATGGGCTACTCCACGGATGGCATGTGTCGGCGTGGGTGTGGTCTTCTTGGCACTTATCTCCATATCATATGGGAATGCCCTGAGGTGGTGCGATTTTGGAAACGTATACATGAGATTATGGATGAAGTTACGGGTGTTGTGATGATGCCGGAAGCCCGACAATGTTTATTGAATGTATGGGGTCCAAATGACTATGACGTATCGCAGCTTTGGTGGGTGACTCTGGCCAATATGGTTGCGAAGAGCGATATTGCTCAGTTGTGGGGATCCCCAAGGCCGCCTACAGTGACTGCTTGGCAAGAGAGTCTGGACTGGTGCATGTTTCGAGAGAAAACAGTGTATATTGCAAGAGGCAGGCCCAAAAATGGGGGAAGATTTGGAACCCTTGGAACTCATACCGTGGAGATATTTGTATGCCCCCGCTCACCGCTATTCCGAGTCCTTCCCAATCGCCCTGACCTACATTCCTTCTAGCTGTGGTATATTGTGCTGTTCATATGCAATTCTGCCTCTGCCTTCCTCCCCTCATCTGTATTCAAAGACTCTTTTCTCCTGCTATTATGTATCTCCCGTCCTCCTTGAGCGCAGACCAAATGGCTGTATTATTACTGTACTGCCTTGCTTGTTTGTTTGATGTTTTGTTTCTTTGTGTTTCAAATAATAAAAAGTTACAACAACAAAAAAAAAAGAATGGTAGCGCAGATATGTGAATCAAGGAATGTACCTCATATACCAGTGACGCATATTCAAAGGAGTAATGCTGAGGTAAAAATAGATCCAGGAAACATCCATGAATTAGTCATATAGGATAAATGTCCTGAAGTTGCAGCAGTAGATGTGACACAAAGGTAACTGGAGGGTCATATTCAAGGAAAAGAGGCAAAAAATCGTTTTGAGAAAAAAAAAAACGAGTGGAAAAAACCCACAAAATGGCGGCCGTTTTAGAGGAAGGAGCGTTTTTGCACTTTTCTACATGAAAAAATGCATTTTAAGCTTGGCAAAGCATACCCAGCTGCAGAGGGGCATTTCCGATTCGATAATCAGCCGTTTAGGTAGGAGAACGCTGGCAGGAAACGAGTCCTTCGTGAAAAAGCGCCGCCTGAAATCGCGGAGCTCAAGTGGAAGTGGCCATTTCGTTTGGCGCGTCAGGCGCTCTCCCTTTTAAACATACATTTAACTAGCCTACAAGTCCCTTGTACATGGTGTAGAAAGTGCACCCAAGGCCTTGATGTTAAATCGCACTTGTGGACTTAGGCACTTATTATGCAATCCGCTATAGAGGCAGTACACACATGGCTTCAGGCCTATCCTGTGTAGCCTGACTGCTGCAGTGTAAATGCTGCCATACGACATGTTAAAACAACCCTTTTTGACTGATAAAAACTTCCCTTTTAAATATTAATAGGTCACCCCTATGTATCCCATTTAGGCCATATAGCCCACGAGGAAGGATGCATGATATTTATAAGTGTGACAGGTTAAAAATTAACATTAACATGTTTGTACAGTGACAAGGCCCAAAAAGCAATTTTTGCTGTGGCAGGCCTAAATGTAAAAAAAAGTACAAAACTAGATTGCTTTTTAAAATACTAACACTGCTAACTCAGGAAAGGGACCATCTAGAAAAATAGTTAAACCACTATTTTTAATAGTTATAAAAAATACAATTCAATGGCGAACTTGTGTTTTTAATAAATATTAAATAAAATTAGCTTTCACCAAGTTACCTTTTCCCTGTCAGATGATGCTAAAGGTTAATTTGCATTAGCTCTCTAGTTTCTCCCAGTCTTTGCTCAGCCTTTAAAAAATGTGAATAAGGTTTGACATGTCTCTCAGGAGAACACAATAGGCTGATCAGAAGGGGCACAAATGACAACTCTGAACTCCACAGAATATTCAGAGAATGGACATCCTGTGACTCTGCACTGTTAAATTCTGCTTGACAGATCTGCTGAGCCACTTTTAAACACTTGAGACGCACTTCAAAGGGCGTAAACAGGATACCAAGACAATTTTTGTGTTTCACGTGTTTGTTTGCTGAAGGACCCAGCTTTTGTCCTACCATATTTCTGAATCTGGGTTTGTTGTAGGCACAGTGCCTGATCTGCTTCAAACTGGATTTCAGTGTTATACGCCCACCACACTTGGGTGGCAGCTTGCCCATGGACTACAGCCTCCTGTGGCTTCTCCTTTGGGCCTCCTTCCTTCACTTGTGAGGATGTGGCCATCCCCAAAGCGTTTTTCTTGCCTTTGCGTGTCTCGATCGAGACACACTAGGAATTGTGATGCAACTTCCTCCCTATATGCTGGCTGTAGGACAATACCACTTTTTGCCTGTCACCCCAATTTTTTGCTAGATTTTATTACTGTTTTATGGACTTTGCACACTAATACACTGCTTTTCAGTGCCTAGTGTATGTACCCTGACCCAGAAAGGTAAATTGGCTCTGCTCCTAATTGGCATATTTAACCTACGTGAAACTTCCTAGTTTATGGTGCAAAGTGTATCCAGGGCCTTTATGTTACTGCTGCCACCAGTAACTTTGCTGAGTAGCTTAAACTGCAAACTCAAATTGTCAAAATAACCACTTTTGACAGGACTATACCCTTCTTTTAACTATTAATATGTCACTATTAAGTGGGTCAAAATGCCCATAAGGCCAGGTGCATGATATCTAAAAGTAGAATAAGCAAAAGTTTAATTTCAAACATGTCCTTCCAATGACAATGCTCTAGATGCTAATCTTACCTTAGCAGAGTTAGCTGTACCAGAGGAAAGGATTGAATACCTTATTTAAAGTAAATACTGTTATCTTCGTCTAGAAGCCAGATACAAAGTTAATTCTTGGACTTTTATAAATACTTATCACAAGTCCAAGCCATTTGCTAAGTTGGATTTGTTCTAAATATCTTACAAAAGCTACTTTTTAAAAGTCATTTTGCGCTGTCTGCTTAAGTCTCAAGAAACCTACTTGCATGATCTGCCAACAGTCACCCAAGAATCGAATAGCTCCTTTATGAAGTGAGAACTTGCTCCCAGAATGGAGACAAAGGGCTTGGTTGCCGGGAAGTGTCCTGTTCCTCTGACAGGGCAGTGCCAAGGAACCTAATTATCTTCAAAGGGGTTGCCGTGTCACAAGCAGGGGTAGCCCACACCCTGGCGCCTTCTCTATTGTCCTCCTAGTAGGCCTAAAATGTCATGGTGACCTGCTTGGCATTGTTTTTGTTTTTGGCTTGTTTCTAAAAACAGAAGAAAAAATGGCACTGAAATGGAGGGATTTTTCTACTTTAGCACAGTAGTCCTAAGCAGGAAAAGTCCGTTTTGGAAGGCCTGCCCTCAGTAGGGGAGGCCTTCCAACACGGAAAAGCCTGATGGTGGATTGACCGCCTACTAGTGGTTGCATAGCCGAATATTTCACTTGTTCAAGTAACCTCTGCCTTGTTAATGGCTATTGCACTATAAGCTGCACTAAGAAGTCCGATATTTGTAATGTATGGCTGATAGTACCACACATTCTTTAGCCACAGGCTTCACTGAAGTTTGTTAAGTCTGTTGAGCCACATCAGAAGTGTAGGGTCTATGCTGCCTCCATCACAGCAGCTAACTTCCATGCTAATGACAAGGTCAGCTCGTCATGCAGTGCCCATTCATTTCAATGGAAATTACAGTAAAATCCTTCAAGTGCCTTAGCACTAAAGGGGTTTAAGAAAATGAGGAACAGCAGCAGTCTAGCCATATTCTTCCTTCCACCCTTTGAATGTCTCTCTGCAAAGCACACAATGACACAACAGGCTGAGTTACGGAAATGGGACTTTATTATTGTGATCTGCTGCGAGCAAGCCATTGAGTTCTGTCTCCTTCCTTTCCACTCAGCATCCAAGCAAAGTTTCTGAATGACATTCCTATTTGTATTTTCTTCTCTGGTGGACTTACAAGTTTAACAAATAGTGAACTTCTAAGACAGCCTTGCAAAGCCTGCCATTTAAATACATGTGACTCACAGTTAAATCTTCCAAATGACAGTCCCAGCCTCAATCCATCCCCCACCTTTTCGATCCAATGTTTGCAACATCTACATCCATAAGTCTGTGAAGAACTGAATGCCTTTTTCAGCACTGCACTGCTACTGCAAAGGTAATCACAAAATAAATGCATTAATTTAGGGCCTGAATTAATTCTTGGGTGTAGGATAACAACTAGCAATGGCGACGGAGTATCCTTTCTGCCAAACATTCGTCCACCCGCTGACTTTAGATGCGGGCAGTCCTCTGGTTCAATCATGGCAGACACTACTCTTTCTCCACCATGATTAAACCCCTTCAAGGGCCTTCGAAGGCCGACCTGTAATTCCACCCACCTGATTTAGATGGGAGGAATAAGAGGTCAGTTTTCACTGCCTGTCACCACTAGGAAAACCCTGGGGTTGTGGGATAATGAAAACTGGTAAATGCTCCCCTGCCATGGAAGAGGACTCGCATGGTGAGAGGAGCATTTTAATTTGTATATTCAAAAAGAAAATCCCACTTCTGGATTTTCTTTTTGAAAATACAAAAGAAAACAGCTTGGTGCAGGGCTCCACGGCGGTGGTTTCTGAAAATGCTTCAAGAAATTACCACGGGCTTGGCGGTCATTTCTCAATTTGGTAGGTGCCACCTCCATCAGGGGGACAGAGTAATTTACTTCATCTCCCTGAAAGAGAAATGGGCCGCCCGCCATCATAAAAATCAGGCCCTAAGTCTCCCAGTAAGTACTTATAATGAAGCATCCTGAGTTGGCCTTTCTGCCTTATCTTATGTTCATAAATTACTTTTGCATAATTATGCAAACTTTCCCGAAAATTATGCAAAATTGTGCTAGCTGTAACTCCAACGTTTAGTACAATTTTTGGGGAAACATTTGAACAGCAGCTGCTTGCGTTTTGTCTGTTAATGTTGTACCTGTAACCCTATGATAGGAGTTTTTCTCCCAACTGAGTAGAAAATTATGCAGCCTGGCATAATGGAGTTATGTCAGCCATTTCACGTAACAAGCATGTACATACATTCATTATTCATTGGAGTTGATGGTAGGTCATCACAAGTAATTACGTCACTAACCTGTTAGGTTAAGCCAAAGGTTTCTGTAATTTATAACTGAGCTCAACTTCAACAGCTAGGAGTAGACAGGCTTAACTTGGACAGAATGTGTAAAGCATTTATCAGTACCAAAACAGAAAATAGCCAAAGACATAATACAGTAAAAATCACATTCCAATGTATAATACTTTAATAATCAAAGTTACACAAAAGCAACAAAAATGCAATAAGGGAAACATTACATATGAATTATTCAAGATTTAAGTGAAAACAGCACCAAAAAGCACAAAGCTCCAATGCTGGTCTATAGAAGTGGCAGGCCAGGTCCTAAGTGCAATTTGAGGCCAGCTGGGATGAAGCCCTAGTAGGATATAAAATTATGGATTACTCCAGTTGAAAGTCTGGAAGTCAATAAGTTCAAAAAAGGTTCTAAGTCCAACTTCAGCAAAGGACTTTGGGCCAATCGCCCAAAGCTTTTTAGCGGTCGCAAAAAGACCAATTGGCAGAATCGGGCCATTTGCGACTGCAAAAATCATTTTACAATGTACAAAAGGCAAATTGTGATTCAGTTACTTGTTACCGAATTGCAATATGCATTTGCTACCAAATGCCGATTTGGTATTTGGACGGGGCGTCCCTTGCAAATACTGAATTAGAATGGTATGCATTGAAGTTTTGCTACCAGATTCCGGTCGCAAAACAGTAATACTTTACCACCAGTTTACAACTTGTGTATCCCATTCACAAAGAGGAAGGGGTCTATTGGAGACCTCTTCCCCTTTGTAAATGTTAAAAAAAAAAAAATTGACAGCAGGTTGTGGTTCCACGGATCATTGCCCACTTTTAAAAAATGGAAACTGCTAAGTATATTCTTTTCTTTTTAAACACACCCCATTTTCATGGAGGAAAAAACAATTGTGTATAAAAAACCAATCACAGATATAGTGGTCTGCTGATCTCAGCATGCCACTAACCCAATGCAATATATATATATATATATTTATTGTAATGTATGCAATTTAATATTACCACATTTTGAGAAACTGGTATGTTGGTTTTCGTTTCTCCACCATGAAAAAGTACATGTTTTTTAGTCACTGGTTATAGATCATTGCTTCCAAGTTGGAAGACATCCCATTAGAGACCACACACCTGCAGGTCAGGACTATGCTACCATCTGCCAATTTGCGTGAGAACCATCTTAAGCTGGTTCTTCAACCTTAGAACTTCTACTGGTTTGCCATCTGCCATTAAACTTCTTTTAATTCCACAAAAGCCATTTATGTGAATCTGGGGCATATATTCCACCAGAAGAAAAGGCCTCCATGGTAAGACATTATAAACTCTCATCTAAAATAAGGTAACGCTTCCCACTTAGCATTCCCCCCAAAATATCAATAGTTATAGAAGCTGACAATTCAGCTCTACTGGGATACTACGATGGCTGCGATGGCTGCGCAAGTACACCTACTTGCCAGTCCCTAAACCTTCCCTTAACTTCATGTTAGTCACCCCTATGGTAGGCCCAAGGGCAGGGTGCATTGTAAGCATAAGGTAGGACAAGCCTGACAAGGTTGGCATGTCCTAATAGTGAATTACAGCCATATTCGTTTTTCACAATTGTAAGGTAACCTGCTCTCCATAAGTCAGAATGGGCTGCCAGGATTATTAATGCTATAATCCTAGCGGGCTCGGGTAAATATGGATGTCAATTAGAAGTCCCAAAGGTAGCAGATGGTACCCCTGGATTACCCTTTGTGATACTGGTATTCCCCTTGTGACCCGTAGCCTGAGAGATGGCAAAAGCAATAATAGAAGGTAAACAGTGCCCTGATGAGCACGGTTTACTTTCCGATCCTCCCAGTTGGAGATTGCACCTTGAGTCAAATGCACACTGTTTAGAAAGCATCATAAATAAAAATGAATTAAAAAACGTATAAATGTTCAAACATGTTGCCAAATTTTAATATTCAGAATACATGAAAATGTTCTGAAAAAATGTCACCTCTGACTTTCACATTGGTAACACTTCCTTCCCAGTGGTCATAATTCAAAACATATTAACGATGGAAAGGAGTAAATCAAGCAAAGTTATAGTCCATATTCAATATATGGTCGATATGATTTAATGCGAGAGGACATGACTTCTATTGTTTTTTTAAATCTCTTTTTTGTGCATCTACCTATGATTTATCTGTATATATTTTCTTTAAAGACCTGGCTTTTCGAGCAGTACCAGCATTCCCCAACCCAGCGCCTTGAGACCCTCACAGGTGAGTAGTGCGCTTTACAAATGATATGATTGATTGATTGATTACTGGGTGTTAGAACTAGGGGTCTCTAGTTGACTGAGGCAGTTACCTTAGTCCAACTAGGGACCATTGCTTCTAGTCAGGGAAAAGAGGGACACCCTCTTTGATAACCCCTGCTCACCTCCTGATAGCTTGGGACAAGCAGCCAGGCTTATCTTCAAGGCAATGTGTAAAGTATTTGCAACCAAACTCCCAGTGACACAGTGATAACACCACAAATGGACAACACACTGAGGTATGAAAATAGCGGTATCTTTATCAAGAAGAAAAATATGGTAAGACCAAACGGTAAAAATCCCGCTATGCGTATTCGTAATTTTTCACTTTGCCGGTGTTAGACCTGGCATCATTGGCATGAGTCTCTCCTCCATTTTTTTCTGTTTGCCGCCTCTGTTTACGCTGTTTTTGCTGGTATATTGCTTTGGGCACTGTGCCACTGCTGATCAGTGCCACAGTGCAAGTGCTCCCTATGTGAAATTGATGTATTGAT
The DNA here is from genome assembly GCF_964261635.1 of Lissotriton helveticus. Lineage (NCBI taxonomy): Eukaryota > Metazoa > Chordata > Amphibia > Caudata > Salamandridae > Lissotriton > Lissotriton helveticus. Next base: position 1,456,380,458 of record NC_136063.1, on the reverse strand, counting down.
TGGATTCCATGTTTTGGCTTATTTGGTTTACTGTCAGTCCCTAGTAGAGTGCACCAGGAGTGCCAGGGCTTGTAAATACAAATGCTGCTCGTGGGCTTGCAGCACGTGTTGTGCCACCCACAAGAGCGGCCTAGTAAAAGTATGCCTGAAGGTCTGCCATTGCTAGACCACGTGCAGTCTGACTGTCACGATGGCTGCGCAAGTACACCTACTTGCCAGTCCCTAAACCTTCCCGTAACTTCATGTTAGTCACCCCTATGGTAGGCCCAAGGGCAGGGTGCATTGTAAGCATAAGGTAGGACAAGCCTGACAAGGTTGGCATGTCCTAATAGTGAATTACAGCCATATTCGTTTTTCACTATTGTAAGGTAACCTGCTCTCCATAAGTTAGAATGGGCTGCCAGGATTATTAATGCTATAATCCTAGCGGGCTCGGGGAGCATGGTGCAATGTCGAGTTTGGTATCCCTGAACTCAGGGTTTAATAACGCATCCGTTTGGGTGGATGGTTTTTGGACTCTGTGTTTGAAAATAGCACTTTTAGAAAGTGGCTATTTTCTTGTCCAACTGTCTACCGGTCTCTGCTGGTTTGGTGTGCGTGTGACAGGAGCTGGGTGGCTCCAGAGGTCTGAATGTGTCAGTGTGGGGTGAGTGGGGCATTTGCATTGAGAGTAGGGGAAGAGTAGCTCCTGATAGCCTGCCCTGCCTGACACAATGCTGGTTCCACCTCCTGCCAGGCGACTGATGGCTCTGTGCCTGCCAGGGACGATCCTGGCCCCACCTCCTACCGGGCGACTGATGGCCCTGCCCCTGCCAGTGACAATGCTGGTTCCACTCCTGCTGGGCGGCTGAAGACTCTGCCCTGCACAGTGAATAGGCCAGGTGCCTCGGCCTGGCAACACCCACAACAAACCCAGGATGGGGGGAAATTCCCCTGCATGGACAAAGGGATCAAAGCCAAAAAGGGGTATAAGAGAAGGACCCCTGAACTGAGAATTTAGATCCCTTCTGACAAGGAAACCTGAACCAAGGACAAGAAGCCTGCTGATCCAAGGACTTGCCTACCCCTTCTGCCAGTGTGCTGTTTGTTGGGGGAATCCTGCACTACTTCTTTATTTTTGCCAAGGAACCAGGAGAGAGGAACTGTGTGTGTACTCTCAAGCTTTGCCAAGGAAATCTCCAAGGGCTGGAAGAGTGCCAGCCTCCTGTTGAAGTCACAGGGCCAAAGGACTTCACTTATTTGCTGAAAGTGCTATTGCTGGAACCTGAAAATCCAGCACCTCTGAAGAATCCAGCAATCTCGATGCCGACGGACGCCGCCGAATCCAGCTCGACATCGTGAGTGCAGCTCCCGTGTCCCGCACCTTCGACGCCGGTCGCCGGGCCTGATCGACGCTAGTAGCGACGCCGCTGCCGATGCCTCGACACCGAGCCCTCTCGACGCCGTGAGCGCTGCTCACACTTGCAACATCATCATCGACATCGACGATGACGCCGTATCCTGCTTCGCCTCGTGAGCGCTGCTCCTGCCTGACATCTGTCGACGCCGCTGCAGATCGCCTCGACTCCGAGGCCCGATCGACGCCGAAGACGCGACGCCGGACATCTCGACGTCGCTGATCATCGTGTGCTTCACTTTTCCAAGGTACTGTGTTGTGGGGGTCGGTTGCGACTCCGGGCTCGACGTAGCGCTCTTCGCGGTCGACGCCGAACCTTGGGATTAACCTTGCCTCGACGTCGTGTGACTCCCGTGGGGGTTACATTGTTGCCAAGAACTGTGTTTTAAAGAAGAAGAGTTGCTTTTGTTACTAAAGACTTTTGTGCTAAGAAGAAACCGTACTTGAACTATTATTTTTCCTTCCAAGAGTATTTATTAAGATTGTGGTATATTTTTGTCGTTATTTGGTCTTGTGCTAAGCCTTATATAAACATTCTTATTTTTATAATACTACTGTGTCGTGTCCATTTGTAGTGTATTCACTTTATTACTGTATGTGGTCATAAATGCTTAAGATAAGTGCCTCTAAGATAAGCCTGTCTGCTTTGCCAAGCTACCAAGGGGGTGAGCAGGGGTTATCTAAGTGTGTGATCCCCTTGCCCTGACTAGAAAGGGTGTGTCCCTATTTGTCAGAAGTGTATACCTCTGCCAACTAGAGACAGCCGCTTCTAACAGCCGGTTATTAGGCCAACAAACACTTGTAGGTTCTTGTGGTATTAATGAGCAGTTCATGATGTTCAAATGCAATCCTAATGCAATGCTATGCAGTTCGTAATGCAGTTCGTATTGTCGGACTAATGCAGTTCGTAATGCAAGAATAATGCAATCCTCAATGCAAGTAATCAGGCAGTTCGTCACGCAAGAATAATGCAATCCTCAATGCACGTAATCAGGCAGTTCGTAATGCAAGAATAATGTAATCCTCAATGCATGTAATCAGGCAGTTCGTAATGCAAGTATAACGCACTCCTTAATGCAAGTAATAAGGAAGTTTGTGATGCGAGAATAATTCAACCCTCAATGCACGTAATCAGGCAGTTCATAATGCAAAAATAATACAATCCCTAATGCAAGTAATAAGGCAGTTCATAATGCAGGAATAATACCAGGCCAATCAACGTGATTAGCGCGGACACCACTATGCCCCAACCACAGACAACAGTCCTGAACTTCTGAGGGCGGCCCCGGTACTGCCGGGCAGGTCCGGGCCGCTCGAGGACTCAGCGCGACTAACGCGATGCAGCGGGAGAAAGAGACAGGAGCACTCCTGTACTCCTTCTGCATGCCTCCACAGGCCACACACGCTTGCGGCTCCTGACCGGAGTCCAAGCCATACCTGGGGATGAGCTGCCTTGCTCTCTCTCTCTTCCTGCTTGTCAGACGTCCTGCTGGGCGCTCCCAATGACGACACAGTTTCGATTCAAGGCGACGCTGTAGCCAGACAGGTTACGGCACTGCCTTCTTCATTACTGACGATCTTGGGCAGATTCCTCTTGCGAACAACGATCAAGATTACTTCACGACTTCCTTAGCTTTATGTAATCCTTTTGCACATTGTGCCTCGGGCCGGCGGCGGCGATCTTGATCCGCAGGCTCAGTTATACTGATGGCTCGAGCCACAAACAGCTACACAGTAGCGTGGACGATGATTTACGCTATGGGGCACTGCAGTCACGGGGCACTTTCCAACCAGCACCCCGGACCCCACGGCAGTCTCAGGCTGCACATGCACAAATCATCGCTGAGATTCGGTTGGGCTTCGGGCCACCCAGTCCCAGGGCAATGCTTATGAAGGTCTCAGGCTGCAAAAACACACGCACACAGCGTATTTGAGACACACTTGGAAACTTTGATGTTCCAGAGTTTCCACAAGCTCTCCTCTGGCCCTTGGAGACAAGTTACTTCAGGACACAGCACACAGCAAAGTCCTTTCAAGCAGGGTGACACAGCACACAGCAAAGTCCCTTAGCCTCTCCTTAGTTAAATCAGCAAACTGCAGGCCAGACCCAGAACACACAGCAAGGGTCAGTCCTTCTCTTCAGTCTCTTCAGCTGTTCTTCCTTGGCAGAGGTTCCTCTTGATCACGAAGTAGTTTCAATCCTTTTCAATCTTGATCTGTCCAAAATTCAGGGGTTTCAGCTCTCCTAGTTATGCCCCTAAATGTCTTTGAAGTCTTTGTGTTCAGGGGGCACTGAACCCTGTTCAAACCAGTTCTGGGTGGCTTCCTGCCAGTGACACCTTCTGCTTTGATAGTGGGGGTCTGGTTCCTCAGACACTCAGCAGGAGGTGGAGCCATTCTTTTATGGCAGCAGCCCAGGTCTCTTCACATCCAGGGAGCTACTCCTCCCCCCTACACTCCAGATGCAGGTCAGCCTGTTGCTGTCTCACCTACTCCTCCCCTGGTCAAGACACTTCCAAGATACTATCACATTCAAATCTAGACAGTCAATCCACAACCAGGCAGAGACACACAGAATTGTTAGAACAAAAAAAGCCACTTCTAACAGGGTGGTTTCTAAACACACAATTAAAAAACCACGTTCACAAAAAGAGTTCAGGCACACTAACCTTCACCTCTCCAGCTTAAGCCTATGGGAAGATAGGCTGGAAACATATTACACAGCCTTCCCCATTCTGTCCTATGGGCAAGATCGCCTTGCAACAGTGGAAAATGAAATGAAGAGTATTTCACTGTCAGGGCATGGTACACACCTCAGTACATGTCCTACCTTTCACAAACACTGAACCCTACCCAGGGGGGTACCTTGGGCCTACTATAGGGGTGTCTGATGTGCATGGAAAGGAAAGGATAAGACCTGACAAGTGGATGCACTTGACAGGACAACGTGGCAGTTAGCAAGCTGCGCGCAGGCACTGCAGTGGCAGGCCTGAGTTCTCTTTTGAGGGCTACTTATGTGGGTGCCACAATTAGTGCTGCAGGCCCACAAGTAGCATTTGAATTACTAGCCCTGGCACACAAAGTGCACTTTACTAGAACTTTACTAGTAAAACAAATATACCAATCATGGAATCACTAATCCATACTACTTTATACAGGGAGCACTTGCACTTTGACATTGATCAGCAGTGGCAAAGTGCCCAAAGCATCTAAGTTGGCAACACCATGTCAGAAAAAAAGGTCTAGGGGGAAGGAAAAAAGTTTAGGGAACGTTAGCCAAAAAAGGCCAAGCCCAACACTGGCCTTCGGTGAGGTCTATTCCGTCATCATCAGGATCAAGGTAATTATGCATCGCTTCCTGACATTCAGGGTCAACAGTCATAAGAAGTAACTTCCTGTGAGGTAAATTATGTCAAATGGTGTGTGAGGTCACTTTCTCTTCAACTTTATTTTTTGGTCAATCAGTGTCCATGTTGGTAAAGTGTGGCAAGTTCAAAGTGATTTCTGTAGTTTTCTCTGGATCTATGCGAACATTTTGAATCAAAACTTTAAAAAGCAATGTATTTGAACGTTCTAATTAATAAATTAAAAATCTCCTTTTTATATTAGGAATTCCAAATATTTGATAATTTTGATGTCCCAGAATTTGAAATCATTTTCTCTCATTTACCAAAATGTTATGGCTCTACATCTCTTCCCATGTGATGCTTTATTAAACTGTGGTTTTGTGTGGTCATTTGTGTTGTCACTTGTTACCTTCGTCTCTTTACAAAGCCCCTTTGCACCTCCACAACTCCCTTAATGAGGGTGAAGCATATTCCTTTACATAGCTGTGTCCTAGCTCTTTGCTACTTTCATGGTAGGCATACCTTCACCCAGACTAGACATCCCCAACAAGCACCTCTGTCCCTTTCCATTTTATCTTTTTAAATCCTGCAAAATAGTGAGCTATCTGCTGAAACCCCATAGTCTTCTGTGAAAACACAAAGGGGCCGATTCACAGAACTAATCTGAGACAAAATCCTAAACTTACTACTTACGGTATTCACAGAATGCACTTACAGCTACTAACTTTACGTCTGCACTCGGGCCAGAATTTCTGCACCTGGAGCGGAATCTCTGTTTCCAGGCTGGTATACCCACAATCTGGTGTTAATTGACCATATCTGATGCATGGTGGGGATGGTAGGCACTTGGACAGGTGATTAGCAGAGAGGAAAATGCTCAACTAGCCAGATTGCGGATATTCCGGCCCGGGAGCGGAGATTCCAGCACAAGTGTGGGATTTCCACTCCAGGTGTGGAAATTCCGCTCTGGGTGCAGAAATTCCTGCCCAAGTGCAGACGTAAAGTTAGTAGTCGTAAGTGCAGTCATAAGTGCATTCTGTGAATACACAAGTAGTAAGTTTAGGATTTTGTCTCAGATTAGTTCTGTGAATCGGGCCCAAAATGTAAATTACTCACACTAGGGTAACCATAACTTTTTCCAGCCAGGTTTTCTTTCGCCAGCTAACATTTTGGAAGAGCGTTTTAAAAAATATCGAGAAATAAAGTTAATAGTGCTGAAATATAATGAGACTCAAAAAGTGTTTTTTGTGAGAGATTTCACCAGGCAATCGTACTTAAACATGCTAGGCCTAAAAATGCTGAGATACTGCCATATTAAAGTTAACAGTGCTTTGAAACTGTAAATTCAGTGTTTAACTTGATCTTGACCTTTTCAACTAACTTATTTTCCCAATGAATAGTTGTTGTGCAAACTGTTTTTCTTTTCTTTTATATAAAGGTTTTTAATTCTTGAAAGACAACTGTTAGCTAATGAATAGACTTGTTATTTAGAAGGCTAGAGATGAAGTTTCACACATGGAAATGTAGACTTGAATGGGAGGATGAATCATGGGGAAACTTAGAGACGATAAGATAGAGTTGCGGTCTTGGAAGTTCCTGTCTGAAAACTGTTGTGTTCCTGTGAGCAGACAGGGAGTGAATGCGTTCCCATGGGCATCGGAAGCTGATTGGTCGACTGAAGAAAGAAGAGGCAACATGAAGACTGAAGCAATGTTTCTGCTGTGCTGGTGGTAGTGCACTGAAGCGGAGGTGGTGCTGTGCTGATGTGATGGTAATGTGCTGATGTTGAGGTGGTGTGGCACTGGTGCTAATGTGGTGCTGCACTGGTGGTGGTGTACTGATGAAGTGGTGGTGCTCAGGTGGAGCTGAGTGATGCTGAGGTGGTGCTGAGGTGATGCGCTAATACTGAAGTGGTGCTGCTTTGGTGCTGAGGTTCTGCTGAGTTGGTGCTGAGTTGGTGCTGCGTTGGTGGTGGTGCACTGATGCGGAGGTGGTGCAGTGCTGATGCTGAGTTTGTGCTGTGGTGGTGCTGAGTTATATGAGGAGATGTTGCACTGGTGCTGTGGTGGTGCTGAGTGATGCTGTGGTGACGCTGAGCGATGCAGTGGTGGCGCTGAATGATGCTGTGCATGTGCTGAGTGATGCTGTAGTGGTGCTGAGTGATGCTGAGGTGGTGCTGTGGTGATGCTCTGATGCTGAGGTGGTGCTGCACTGATGCTGAAGTGGTGCTGAGTTGCTGCTGAAGTTGAGCTGTGCTAGCACCGAGGTAGGGCTACGCTGGTAGTGGAGCACTGATGGGGAGGTGGTGATGTGCTGATGCTGAGATAGTGCTGTGCTGATGTTGAGGGGGGCTGTGCTGGTGCTGAGGTGGTGCTGCTCTGATGCTGCACTGGTGTGGGTGAACTGATGAGGAGGTGGTGCTGTGCTGAGATGGTGCTGAGGTGGTGCTGAGTTGGTGTTCAGGTGATGCTAAGTGATACTGAGGTTGTGCTGCGGAGGTGCTGAGCCATCCTGAAGTGGTCCTGAGTATGCTGAGGTGGTGCTGATTCATGCCAAGATGGTGGTGCTGCACTGGTGCCAGGTGATGCTGCGCTGATGCTCAGGTGGTGCTGTGCTGAGGTGATGCTGCACTGATGCTCAGGTGGTGCCTATGTGGTGCTGCATTGGTGCTGAATTGCTTTTGAGGTGGGGCTGTGCTGGTTGTGGTGCACTGATGCGGAGGTGGGGTTGTGCTGATGTTGAGGTGGAGCTGGGGTGGTACTGCGCTGGTGCTGAGTTGGTGCTGCCCCACCTAAGCACCAGCGCAACTCCACCTCAGCAGCAATTCAGCACCACCACAGCACCACTTCAGCATCAGCACAGCACCACCTCAGCATTACCTCTGCACAGTCCCAACTCCGCATCACTCAGCACCCCCTGAGCACCAGGGAAGCACCACCACCTCAGCATCACTCAGCACCACCCGAGCATCAGCTCAGTACCACCTGTACACCAGTGCAGCACCACCACCTCAGCATGATTCACCACAACAGCATCACTCAGCACCACCACAGCATCACTCAGCATCACTCAACACCACCTGAGTATAATTCAGCATCACCTGGTCATCACCTCCGCACCTCACACCACCACCTCAGCATCACTCAGCACCGCCTCAGTCTGCCCTCGGACTCTGGCATCTGTTGATTCTCCCCTAGTGTCCGTCAACTGCTCTTGTTGTAATTCAGGTACTATTTCCCACCCGTCCCCCTTCCATTGTTTATGTCCCCATGACTGAAATAAGCTACAACATACAAGCATTAAAACAGGCAGGATGAAATTGCCAGGATTGCAAGGACAAAAAACTAGAAGACATTTTGTACATCAATTCTCTTTTTTAATCGGGTCGTTCAGTTCTACATAATGTCTTCTTGGTTATATATAAGGTAATAAAATGCTTAGCACTTTTTACTTATAACTTTTCAACATGATGCACAGCTTAAAGATATTGACAAAGCCAATAGTTCTGGCTAAACACTTATAAGGTATGTTATTGTTATGTTCTGTTAAAAGAAATTGTAAAGCGCACGTACACCGGGTGGTTTCATGGCACTGGAGTCCAGGGAATGCTGCAGCAGTGAGGGGATTAAATTAGTGCCTCGCGGAACAGCCATGTCTTTAACCGTTTCCTAAACTGCGCCTAAGAGGTTGCTGATCTAATCTCCACAGGAAGAGAGTTCCAGAATTGAGGGGCTAAGACTAAAAATCTTAGTCCCCCATGTTTCTTACGTTTAAAAGACGGGATGACCAGCAGATTCAGATGCGAGGACCTGAGGTACCGAAAAGGGGCGTAGCGCTGAATCCCAGAGGATATTAATGCTGGACTGTTGCCATAAAGAGCTTTAAAGGTGATATACCCCAGCTTGAATGCACAGCGCTTGGTCACTAGGAGCCAGTGTAGTCTTTTCAATAGAGGTCTAACATGGTGCTATTTGGGCTGGTGGTAAATTAATCTGGCCATTTGGTTTTGCACTAGCTGTAGGCGATTTAATTGATATGCCGGGATATCTGCATAAAGTGAGCTGGCATAATCGATGCAGGAGATTACCAAAGCCAGGATGACTAGGGTCAGGGCTTCTGTGGTCAGAAATCTACTGATCTTCCTGATCCTGCACAACTGGCAGAAACAGGAGGAGACCACTGTCCTAATCTGGGCTTTCATAGATCAGGGTTTAGTTTCAGATAGTTACTGTTCATCCATTCTCTGATAAATCTCATGGTGTATTGAAAGTTGAGAACAGAGGATGCCGATAGATCGATATTGAATATCAATTGGAGATCGTCGACATAATTGAAGGTACCAACCTTCCTTTCTCTGAGAGAGCGGATCAGGGGTAACAGATACAAATTAAAGAGAAGTGGTGAGAGAGAAGAACCCTGGGGTACTCCGCAGGTCAATTTCATTTCGGTGGAAGAGATATTGGCAAGGCGAACCACTTGAGAGCGGTTACTAAGAAAGGGTGAAAGTCACTTAAGAGCCAGACCCTGGATCCTGAAGTTACTGACACGGTAAATCAAAAGGTCATGGTCAACCATGTCGAATGCCGCTGAGATACCAAGGAGTACCAGGGTCTGGGTAATGCCCTTATCATCCCCCCTTCTAAGTTCGTCCATGACCGTGAGGATAATCGTCTCTGTTGAGTGTGCCAGTCAAAAGCCTGCCTGGTGAGGGTCAAGATAGTGGGAGGGTTCGATAAAGGAGATGAGGCAACTAGCTACGTGAGCTTCTAGAAATCTGCCTAAAGATGGAAGCTGAGAGATGGGACGATAGTTAGTTAGGGCTAGGGGTCTGAGCCTGGTTTCTTTAGGATTGGAACAATTTCTGCATCTTTAAATATATTTGGGACTATGCCCTGCTTAAGGCAGTTATTCAGGAGCGAAAGAAGGGGGTCCGGGCACGTGAGAAAAGCTTCCCGTAATATGGGTGGGGGACAGCAGTCAGTAGAGGAGCCGGATCCGACCTTCCTTAGCAAGCCAAAGAATACTTCCCTAGAAATAAAAGGGACCTGATAAAAAAAGAGGGTTTCTACATATGGGCGGAGGAATTGTAGGAGAAATATTAGTAGTAATGCTAGACTTAATAGTGGCAATTTTTTCAATAGAGTAGGAGCTAAGAGAATCACATAGAGTTTGAGAAGGGGCAGGTTTTGCTGTGACCCTGTAAGGCTGGAAGCGAAGGTTGCCTCAGAAGTACCACGGAAGTGATGCTCAATCCTCAGCCTCCCCTAACCGGTTCCCCATATGCCAGATTAGAATAACTGGAAACAAATGGCGATGCCCGTGTGGGGAAAACAGGGAAACAAAATAAGGTAAGAAGGGGAAACACAGGTTCTTCATACACTGTTGGAGTGGCTGTCAATCCTGGGGAACCAATGCACCTCTGTCAACCATCTCCTAGATACAATGACAAAGAACATACATTAATATAGTCCCTATTGGCATGTAGGAGAGAATAGGAAAAATGAAGAGTGCGTATACCTTTTCTTATGTGGGGGTTGGAATAGGAGTGAAAGGAGAACTGTTCTCTGGGCAGGAATGAAGCTACTAAGTGCGCCCTGTGTATGGATGTGGGTAAAACTTATAAGAAACCAGGACTAGAATCAACTCTCCTCTAGTCCAAAATAAATGAATGGATAAACTATCTTTCCAATCCAAAAAAAAGAATAATAACTACTGGACAAACGGTCCAAGGGGGGGCTTGATAATAAGTTTGGAGGGATGCGGACTCCTTCAGGTAACAAGGTTTTGCCTCCCAAAATACACCGCAAAAGAAGAAGAACCTCGAGAGATTCTAACTAAGAAATCAAAAACTGCTACATATGGCAGAACGAGCAGGCGACTCTATAACAAGCTATAACAGCAGCAGAGTACCTGATAACATAGAGTAAGTGAGTCTTCACTGGGAAGCCGGACCGACGACAGACGCGACCCGACGGGACCCGCTGAAACGCCACCACCGTGACTCGGATGCAGGAACACTAGACCCTGGAACCGGAAAGGAACGTGAAGCGTTCTCGAAATCGAAAGGAGGGATTAAATGCCGGAACAGGCCTTCATGCGCATGTGCTAATCTTCGCGCATGCGCAGTGTTCTTTGCCAACTAACTGTAGTTGCGGTTCTTGCCAATCACGACCCCGACTGCAAGCACGACAGTTCTGTAAGGCTGGAAGCGGAGGTTGCCTCGGAAGTACCACGGAAGTGATGCTCAATCCTCAGCCTCCCCTAACCGGTTCACCATATGCCAGATTAGAATAACTGGAAACAAATGGCGATGCCCGTGAGGGGAAAACAGGGAAACAAAATAAGGTAAGGAGGGGAAACACAGGTTCTTCGTACACTGTTGGAGTGGCTGTCAATCCTGGGGAACCAATGCACCTCTGACAACCATCTCCTAAATACAATGACAAAGAACATACATTAATATAGTCCCTATTGGCATGTAGGAGAGAATAGGAAAAATGAAGAGTGCGTATACCTTTTCTTATGTGGGGGTTGGAATAGGAGTGAAAGGAGAACTGTTCTCTTGGCAGGAATGAAGCTACTAAGTGCGCCCTGTGTATGGATGTGGGTAAAACTTATAAGAAACAAGGACTAGAATCAACTCTCCTCTAGTCTGAAATAAATGAATGGATAAACTATCTTTCTAATCCAAAAAAAGAATAATAACTACTGGACAAACGGTCCAAGGGGGGGCTTGATAATAAGTTTGGAGGGATGCGGACTCCTTCAGGTAACAAGGTTTTGCCTTCCAAAATACACCGCAAAAGATGAAGAACCTCAAGAAGTTCTAACTAAGAAATCAAAAACCGCTACATATGGCAGAATGAGCAGGCGACTCTATAACAAGCTAGAACAGCAGCAGAATACCTGATAACATAGAGTAAGTGAGTCTTCACTGGGAAGCCGGATCGACGACAGACGCGAACCCGGCGGGACCCGCTGAGATGCCACCACCGTGACCCGGATGCAGGAACACTAGACCTCGGAAACGGAAAGGAACGCGAAGCGTTCTCGAAATCGAAAGGAGGGATTAAATGCCGGAACAGGCCTTCATGCGCATGTGCTAATCTTCGTGCATGCGCAGTGTTCTTTGCCAACCAACTGTAGTTGCGGTTCTTGCCAACCACGACCCCGACTGCAAGCACGACAGACCCTATCTAGCTTAGATAGTTTGTATAACTTTTCAACATGCTACACAGCTTAAAGACATTAGCAAAGCCAATAGCTCTGGCTAAACACTTATAAGGTACCAAAGGAGGGACCTATTGGCTGTGCCAATGCTTGTTTTTTTTGTCAAACATGCTCCCCTGCACAGCACTTGCACTGTGCTTATTTACCTAATCATTCTTACCCTGACTGTACGATAACATAAATGGAAGTGGTACGGGATTACGTGGCTTAGATGACCCACCGGTTATCCATACTAACATATCTCTGCTCTGAACAAGTACGTGTCAAGGCAGCGCAAATTTATAGCCTTGCCCGTCTATTTACCTTTCCCATCTTCTGCCTGCTAAAGGTATCAAGCCATTGTTTCATCCTCCAAGGGTAAATAGTATGTGTGCCTTTGAGTTGGGAACTTATAATAACTTATATACCTTTCTCAAATGACTACTCTGTGCTTCATTTAAATAGTACTTTTCTTTTTCTTAAATGTGTACAGAGCAAAAGAAGGCTACTTTCTGTAAAATGTGTATTCTCTGCTTGAAAGAGGGTTTGCTGGTGCACCACGTGTATGAGTAGGAAAAATGAGATGGCAACATCCCAGGTTTAATGTTCTGATGGGCTATGAGAGATTGCTACATTGTGCTTCCTGTGTTAGTGGTTTCTGCCCCCACAAAAAATGCAGTTCTGTCACTGATGGATAATTCAAGAAATGTGGGTTTCTGAGTTGCAATTGCAAAATGGTTCACTTTCTGTGTTAAAGGCTGTTATTGCAGCTCAGTGGGTTAATGCGTCCCCTGCCACGCTCTGGATGTGCATTGAAGGTCCAACTCCCAAAATAACCCCTACCTCCTGAGGTTGGCTTCGAGAGTTTATCGAGGTGGGACATGGTAGCACGGTTTATTTAGAGCAAGTGATCCAGGTCAGAGTTTAGCATTATTTTAAATTCTGGTCTTTTTGTGTATTGGAAGGATCAGGAGCGGTAGGGTGTAAGACGCCAAATTATGTAATGTTTTAAATGGTATTGTTAAAAATGGACAACCCCTTTTCCCTAAGAGTCGTTTTTCAATCACGGACATGCTGTGTGCACTGTAGACCCAATCAGATTTTGAAGCAGGTTTATCGTGAGTACACGGTGCATGCAGATGTCACGGTTATCTGCAATTAGGCAGCAGGTTGCTCCAGATGTCGTGTATTTCTATAGGTTCTGAATCGATCCCCCTATTCCTGACCCTATTCTGGTTAAACTACCTAGCTAGTTAACTAATAGTCAGCCCATGAGGCAAGAAAACCCCCATGATGCAGATACCGTTATCTGACGCAGTCACACTACGGCACAGGAACGTGTTATCTGATTAGGTCATAACGCTTGAGATCTAATTAGACAAGCGACATTCCTCCAGCCCCTGATAAGGCATACGACGTTCTCATAACAAATCAAACCTATGACAACCTGGATAATCCGTGCGGCCATTGTTTTGATTTCACAGAGAACTTTAGTAAAGAATGTGCTAACGAGCAAGTCGTATGACATCTTTATTGACGTACCTATGTCCATCCTTACGTCAATCCCGGCACCTTTAAGGTATAAATATTGCCGACCTTGCCCTATGCAAACACACGCGTGGTGACAAGACGGAGCAGCCATACTTGCCGAAGCCGAGAGCAGAAGCAGACCCCGCTGGCAGCAGCCCCGCCTTCCTGACGCGCTGAGAGACGCGCTGCTATCTCAAGCCGAGAGACCCAGCACCGGCGCTTCCGGGTAGCCCTCGCAGGCAGCCTGGAATATCGAGAGCAGAGAAAGAGATACCATTCCTCATTCATCCTAAATTCCAGGTACAGAACTGAATAACCCCTCACAGAGAATTCTTTAGTTATTCACTTGGCAAAAACAAACTTAACTTAAACTGTAACTTTCTATTCCCGCCCACGCATTAGACTTAGGTCAGGTACACGGGGTAGGCGTATTTAGAAACACCAGTTGAGTACATTTAGTCAAATGTATATGTGTATGTAAATATATTTTAATCATTTTAAACATCATATGGCTCAGAAACCATATCAATGTTTTTACAGTATTATTTTATACTATTGCTTCTAATGTATGCACTTTACTTAACTATAAGTATTGCAATAATATCGATCCATTTCTCTTGTACGAGAAAAGAGACTGATCAATAAATAACATCTTTTATTGAACACGCCCGTCTCTTCCTTTTCTCTACATTCTGATGAGACTAAGAATGCACGTACTGACTGAGTAAAATAATTGCCTTGTGCTCACACGACTCTCGAGATTGACTCTTGATTAGGGGAGAGCAAAGTTGTCATGTTCTATGGTTGTCAGAAACTAAATCCCTTCTTGTCTAATCAGGGAAGTTAATCCTTCCTTGAACATTCGAGAAAGTTTCTAGCGAACTCTGAGCTTAGCTGGCAAACCCAAAAATTAAGTCTAGTATCGACAGTAGTAGACCTAGTTAACGTCTGGCCTAGGCCTTTACTGCTGTAGGTACTATTCCAATGCGCAGAGCCTATTGGGAAAATAGGAGCTACACTACATGGCGCCCAACGCGTTTGGAAAGGGCGATAAAACTAACGTAAGACATTTAGAGTAACTCAGTCGTGCTTTCTCACTCAGACCCCTTTTCCCAAATACTCCAAAGACGTCTGGAGTGGGTGAAAGGTTATTATATCCTCCAAAACCTCGCAGGAGGGAACTCCTATGTATGGTTCTTGGTCTAGTCAACGTTGAAGGATAAAACAGTTCCAGAATATTGTGCATCTAATCTCTGTTTCCATAAAGAAACCTGATCTGCAAATAAAAATAATACCATCCTGTCTGTAAAATGGCAGAGAGTGATGATGAAAGAGAGGCAATTAGATTAGCAACTGAAATAGCAGATGCTGATGCTACCATGCAAACAGCAGACCCGGATATAATACTCATCCAGGTCGCCAAAAGGAGATCTATAACCTTAAAACTTATAGAAAATGGACTGACACCTAGAGGTGGCACAGTCATATTCGTAATTGAGGCACACGAATATCGGCAGACAGAGGTATACTATACATGGATACATTTTCCAGCAGCAAATGCTGTAACAAAGTACTTCCACTATTACAAAATAGAGGTTCCACCCGACATTTACACTCCTTTCGAGGAGGTGGAAGTACCACTCAAATTCCAAGAGCATTTGCTCTTATTTGATGGCACCCTAATACATAACAATCACATTACAAGGCTCGGTCCTTTAGGAAGACCAGGAGCAACGTGGCCGGTCTTAGCCGGATACACACCACATCCAGACATCGAAAAGAATGCCTGCAGCAGAGCTATTAATACAGCTAAAACAACTACTAAAAATTCATAGACAATTAGTTCAGTATGTAATGCGGACTTCAACAATTCAGCCAGCGATTAAACTTCCACAGCTGACCCCTCACCAGGGGAACACAAATAAAATTACACCACAGAACATCCAATCCTGCCTAGGTAAAGTTCCAGCTAAACGGGAACAAATACCATTCTGGTTGGCACAGAAAATTACCCAAATAGAGGCGGTGTTTCCTGACACCACCCCGCTGGAAAAACACAGGATTCTGACTATATGTCTCCCAGTGGGAATCGCACCACACATTGAGGACTGTGACACTTGGGGTACAGTCTTTGCTTCCATCTACACAAAAACGCACGGTGTTCCGTCCATTTCGGTAATACCAGATGTGCTAAAACAAATTCAAGATGAATACGGTCCAGAACCTGCTTTAACTCTTGGTATGAAATTACTGAAAGACTTCAAGCAGGTTTCGGCTATATTACTAGCCAACATAAAGGGTGAAGCAGCAAACGTGGCGATCCGCCAGAGGTTAAAAGAGACAGATATAGCAGACCAACCAGCTGAAATTGCCAGAATCATAGAAAAATCCTATGAAGAACTAGGCAGAGATAGTCTAGGTGGAATACCAGTAAAACCGCAACTGACTACAAGTCCAGAAAAAATGTTTTTTAATAATAATAATAATTCACCAAAAAAGAACTGGGATGGAAATAAACAATCCAATCCTAAAGAAAAGAAATTCCAGTCCAGAGGAAGGTCTCCTAGGCGAAGAGAGAAATCTCCAAACCCGAGACAAAGGTCACCCCAGAGTGACCCCTCTGGGAATAGATATAACCTTAGAAATAGGGATAATATTAAAAAACCTGATAGATATCAAGACATTGATACACGTCCCTCTCAATCTTTTCAGAATTCCTCGCAGAAATCGGAAAGAAGAGGACGATCAGAAGAGCACGCCAAGTCCAAAGACAAGGAACCTGCTCAACTGAAAAAGAAATCACAATTTCCAAAAAAGAAGGTAGCCAGTATCAAGGTAGTTAACAATGCCGAGAATACTGAGGACACAACTGAAAAACGGAGAGTGGGCTCAGACAATGCTAGACAGCGCAGCAGAGGTGAGCATAGCTCGCAAAGTCCTTATGAATCATCTGGAGACAGTGGACACGAATGAATACCTTCAAGTGGAAACTGCAGATACCAGAGTTAGCAAGCCCCACAAAATATACGAGATAACATTACGTATAGAGGGAGATAAGACTAGGAAAATTAGGGGACTATTTTGGGATAACCTCTCCAAAGGCTATGACATCCTTCTAGCTGAAAAAGACTGGCCACCAGAGTTTGTCAGGGAGTGCCCTCATGGCGAAGAAGTAATTATGCCTGCCTTCTCGAATCAAATACTGATTCATGAAAAATATACACTTGCTAGAAAGTGGGCAGTGGCCTTAGCACCTGCTTTATATAAAAATCATGTAGGATGGGATGAGGATTCTCCTCCTCACAAAGTCCAGTTAAAATCACAACCAACTGCACAAAGGCAGTACCCAATTAAGCAAGAAGCTAAAAAACAAGTAAATGAAATACTAGATCAGCTAGAATACCAGGGGGTGATTGAAACTTGCACCTCACAAATGAACAATCCTTTGTTTCCGGTCGCCAAACCAGACAACTCATATCGTCTAGTTTTGGATTACCGACACCTTAACACATGTTGCAAAACCTTTGCAGTGCAAAACTCACACAGTGCTGCACTAATGAATAACATAGTGCGCAAAAAATACAAAACAACCTTGGACATCTCCAATGGATTCTTTTGTCAAAACATAGCACCAGAGAGCAGATATTTAACAGCTTTCTCAGTAAATGGCACTCAAAAACAATTCTGTCGGTTAGCCCAGGGGTACAAGAACAGCCCGGGGGTATTCTCAGCGAGAGTAACAGAATTACTACAACTATATGATGATGAAGCATTATCTTATGTCGATGACATTTACTTAACAGATGATGACTTGGAGACTCACTTGAAAAGAGTGAACACCATAATACTTGGTTTCGCTGCAGAGGGTTACAAATTCAACTTCAAAAAGTCCAGAATTGCCCATCTGACAGGCCTATTCTTAGGATATGAGTTATCAAGTGAAGGTAAAAGCCTGGCAGACAATTTCCTAGAGAAATGTGCCGTAATCCAAGCTCCTAAAACACTAAAAAACCTACAGTCAATTCTAGGCTTCCTAAATTTCGGAAGAACATATATTGCAAATTACGCAGAAAGGGTCAAACCCCTTTATGATCTAATTAAACCAGACTTTAAAAGATCCAGTTGGACTCAAGCACACTCAGAAATTTTGAGATCCTTAGAAACAGACATGCTAATTAAAACAAAATTAGAAACCCGTGATAATACACGCAACCTTGTGATCCGAGTCATCCCAGGGAAATGCGGATTCACATACCTGACCTCTAATGAGGGAGAAAAGGTACCAATTGCATTCAAATCACATTTGTACACAAAAGCTGAACAGAGATTCAGCAACAAAGGAAAAATGGTTCAAGCAGTTCAAACCGCAATAGCTAGAGAAAAAGACATAGCTGATGGTAGACATATCACAGTCAGAACAGCTGAATCAGCCTTCGAGGCACTAACAACACCGTGTAATTTACCAACAACAACATTGAATCCGGAATGGATACAATGGGTGAATTCAATCACAACGGACAAAGTATACTACTACTTTGATCCAGAACTAGAAGAATTGAAAAATCTAAAATATGAAAAGACGTATCCTCTGCCAATCGACATTCTGCCTCTACGACATTACGCCTGTGTAATCTATACAGACGGACATGCTCAACCATCCGTTTGGGGAGAACAAGCATACAACCCCACATGTGAGATTACAAAAGAAGTGTGGCGCGGAGGTAAACTAAGACCTCTATTAACAAAGACACACTCAGTAGAAACCAATTCAGAACAACAAACTGAAATATTAGCTTTGAAAATGGCGCTAGATAATGCGGATCGCGAATTCCCGACACTTATAGTGTCAGATTCATATTACTGCGTCAAATCATATAACAGCGATTTGCAGACATGGATTCAGAACGGTTACAAAGATGACACAGATGCACCAATAAAGCAGAGACTGCTCTGGGAACAAGTAGCTCTTTTGAAAAAAGAACTACCAAAGACTCACGTGACTCACTCACTGAGTCATCAACGTGATGGCGTTCACGTTGTAGGGAATTCATTGGCTGAAGCAGCCGCAGCGGCAGCCACTAAACCGGCTCCCGTAGATCGAAAAAAGCGTACATTAAAATACATTGACGGTGAAACATTGCTGGCGGTGAAAACGTCATCAAAAGGCGACTGCTCAGCGTTACCGATCAACTATCCACTCAATTATACATACATAATCGATGCAAACTCCGTCCCTTTTGCTCGAATCCCTGGAGTGGGGGATAGAGTGATTCCAAACATGGACAGGAGAAACTTGTTAATCGCAGACGCACACATGGGCGAGGGTCACAGACACCTTAAATTAAAAGATTCTCTGGAAGAATTACAATCACGGTACTGGTGGCCAGGCATGAGCCTGCACTACACCATGTTTGTAAAAAACTGCCCAAACTGCAACAGAGATCGCAGTGGGGAGAGAAGCAGTTTAATACCTCGTCGTATCAAGGCAGATAATATTACCAGCAAAAAGAATGGCTTGCGATTAACATATACAGGCTAGTTTCCACTTATAATGCAGATCACCAGCACTCGGCTGACGTCCGGACTATTATACAAGATTTGCGAGTCTAAATGGCATATACGCTAAGAGCATGCTACGTTCGACCATTTCTTTCACTCAGGCAAACCAGCCTGGGGGGGAAACATGGCCAAATGAGCACAGCCCAGCGGGAATCTTCTCACTTCCTTCCTGAGGGTATGGGACGGTGTAAAGAAAAAACCAAGGCAGAAAGCAATCTATAATAGAAAGGATATTAGTTCGGGAGCTGGGTGGGTCAAACATTTAATAAGTGTCCAACATAGTCTAAATAACTTGCCAAGAAATTCTCTGAAGGGATTCAGTCCGTACGAATTATTATTCGGAACTAGGATGTTGATCTCTGACCTTGATAGTCAGACTTCAGTGGTAATAGAAAAAACCTTTGATGTCAAAGACCGTTTGGCTATTTTGCAGGACTTAAACAAAACAAGAAAAGACCTGAGCAACATACAGTTGAAACAACAGCCAACGACCACTGAAGATTCACCACCTGTCCCAGCAAGACCTGTCTGGATTCCAAAAGTCGGGGATCTAGTCAGGGAGAAGATCGCGGTAAAGAAGGAATTTGGGCCTTCTTACAGAAAAGCATTTCCTGTCTTGTCTGTCAACGGGACAAGATCAGTTGTACTACCGCCACTTGCTGGAAAAAAGGAGAACCGAGTTGTATCCATCGACCTGGTAAAACCACAACATGTGGCCGATAACAAACAGTAGGCCAAGTGGACTCCCAATAAGTAGCAGAACACCAAGGTTTGCTACCAGTACAGAGGTCCTAACAAAGAGGCTCATCACATTCGAAACGCCTAAAGAAGAACAACAAGGACTATGCAACAATGCAATAGAACTCAGACCTCTGAAAACCCAAATAAAGACATTTAGCAGAGACACACCAATCTACAATGAAGTTCCTAGTGAAAATGCAAGAAACAAAAATCCTGAACCAATTAGAACAATTGACAGAACTGCATCTGGTTACTTCATCAACTTCGATGATTCCTCTGAAGGTTTCAGCGAACAAAAGACACAGCCATCATCAAAATCCTTTAAAGACAAAGCTAAGGAACTTTTGAAACAACTGAAAGAAACATATCTGGTTACTCCATGGATTGAATTTTGGGTGGGTTTTGGTGCATTTATCCTCATACTTTGGCTCATCATGGTATTTACCTTGGGACGCTTCATTGAGGGAAAATATGCTAAAATGGACACAGCAAGTCAGAACATCAACTTGGTCCTCAAACCACACACATCTTCACACGTCTAGAAACGAGAACTTTCTTCAGAACTTTCTTCAGCCAACTTCACAGCAATTCCAATACCTGGTGGGGTAGCCTGGGACAACACTGACTATGAAATTTATGGTCCGGTCGAGATCCTGAAATATCCACACCAAATCAAGATCTCCTTGAGTGATTTTGCAAAACCAAACTCATTTGCTGATGATTGGGACTTTGAAAGTATAAACAATATGATGTCTGACTTAGTAATGTCTGCTAAATTTACAAAACATGATTATTTGCAAGGTTCTACAAATTATGATAGTATGTATTGCTATAACCATTATGGTAACAGTTTTTTGCATAAATCTGCACAACCAAGAAATGTTTTAAATTATAATCAATGGGAACATTGTGCTACACCTCCAAAAGGGAGCTCTAGAACCGTTTATGACAAATATTCATACTTTCAAGGTTTTAACACTAGTAATGCTGAAACATTTTATTACAAATTGTCAAACAAGACAGGGATGAAAACCATGATAACCAACACAAAATTGATTTATTCTGATTCGTTCTTTGAAAAAATGAATACTTTTGGATTTGATTATTGGGACAAAAATGTTGATTTGAAAAGTGTTTGGGGTACAAAAGAATGGCAAGTACAGGGTTTAGAAGCTTTGTTTAGAGCCTGCATGATCCCAGAACAAATGATATTTTTAAATGACACTGTTCAACAAACCACCTGTCTTGGCTTAGCCAAAATCAAAGATTTAAATAACCTGTCTATTCCAAAGCCAACAATGTTTAGCAATAGCTCTGAAACAGATGAAGAAATAGACATAAACCATATACTTAACCAAAACAGAACACATCCTGATTGGAAACAATGGTTGATCTGGCCCACAGATACAAATAACTGTCAAGATAGATTCCTGAATAAAACACAGGGTTTCAAAATGACCAGGCCAGACCCTAGATATCCCCAAAGACATCACCCAGGGATAATAACAACCTACAGTGTGGGCAAATTATGCCTTCAATGGCTACAAACTTCCACACTGCCTGAAATTAAGCAACACCTAACTTTACTTACTGATGGTGCTGACTTGCGTGATTTCATACTGGGACCACACAAACAGCGTCAAAAGCGTTTCATAGCAGCCTCTGTATATGCAGCATACAATGAGGCCTGGAAGGTTACTCAAATTGAAACAGCAGAAAGAATACGGGAAATTGACCGTATTAATTTGGAAAAATCACTTTCTGTAGTGGACAATGGGTTAATGACTCTGTCCTCCAGAATTTTTTCATTGGACAGCATTGTGTCTTCAGCAATCGATATATTATCGCAAGACTTACTGTTATTACAACATGGACAGTCACAATTGCGTTCCATTGTACAGCTTGGCTGGACGTTACAAAATCTTCGTTCAGGCTATATGCCTTGGCGTTTAATCAACACAACGTCACTATTCCAAATCTTTAACCTTACTGATAGACAAATCGGTATGGCGCAGAAGGGTGCTGATTATACAATCTTGAGCATTGAAAAACTAGAAAGATTACCAATGACAATGTCAGAACGACCTGTCAGTGAATGGATAATTCACGGAATCATAAATATTCCAATCTCAACCTTCAGGTTTCAATACTGCCAAAAATATATACAGGCTGGCATGTACGAGAAATTGGGAAAGGGGTACCTTAAAACAACTTGGAACCTGCCCTATTCACATGCATGTGTCAGTAACAAAGGACAGAAAGTGTTTCTTAGTGGCAACAATTGTGCTATGTCACTAAGCGGCACGCTTCTGTGTAACGGTATTAGTTTGCACGGAGCCTGTGAAGGGAATTCATACAACCTTTCATGTCACCAGCAAGGCGCACCTGCAACTGAAATAGAACCATTCTTTCAAAGACTCTATAATGGGAGTTACATTCTTATTGTAGACCGCAGATGTTGTAGTCTTATGCCCGGGACTCCTTATCTCGTCACTACGACGGCGAAGGTCAAGTGCTGTGGACGTTCTTTGTTCCCCAGCTCCTTTCCAGACAGGGAGGCAAGGGCATGGCCCGGTTTGAAAATTACTTCTATTCGAATAGATACTTTAAGCAGAATGAAAACAGTGCTTCTTCAGACGCCTACAAGGCTCACGTCATCTAAAGAAACGTATGATCTACAAGTCGCAAGGACGACTGCAGAGATACATACATTATTATCAACTAATTCCCCCGTACATTTCGCGGAAATCCTGAGCGAAATCTTAAATATTTCTGATACCACTGGGGTCTCAAAGGTATTTAAGACAGTATTTTCGATGGCATTAACACCATTCAAAGCCATACTGGGTATTTTTCCAGATTTCGTCCATTCGATTTTTGGCGGACTTCCCCTGATCCTGGGACTAATTGCAGGAATCCTATTCCTAGTCCTTATTTTCCGTTATGGCAACCCATGTCACAGATCAAACTCTCGCGACAATGGAAGATACGATCCTAGCCATTGGATACCGGGACCGGATATCAAAAATCCTGGGACTCTCCCGGCTTAGAGACCTAAACATGACTTGGTTTCTATCATTTCGACCAATGTGGCAAAGGTGTGTTTTACCTGTACTAAGGTGTCTGCTATGCGGAGAAGAATGCGTGTTAGACACCTGTCTGACGCTACAATCGGATGCGCCGGTGGATGCAGATACACTGTTGGTTCCTACCAAGGTTCACGCACTGTGCTGCCCTCAAAGGCTGCCAATTCTGATGACGGCATTCCTGGAATCTTCACCACTACGATTGAAGGGTAGTGAAGTTCGAGATGAAAGCAGCATCGAACAGGTACGACCTTCTGTCAGCAATGCAAATCAGAATGTCAATGAAGACAATCATGCGCACGAATGCATGGTTACCCCTATTTCCGACTTAGTGGAACTTTCCCATGAAGCTGTTGACAGTTTTTTCGAAAGCCTGAATGATATGATGTTCTCTCCGGAACAGAAATAGAGACTTTTGAGTAAACTCGCACACGGCGTTCCCTGAATTCGGCCTTCAACTTTAAAAATAAAGTCACATGAACAATTACAATCCAGTTCACGGACAGCAACTTTTTTCAGCAAGCCCTTAAAAAAAATTTCTATATATTTTTTCCCCGGGACACTGATCTTCTGCTTAAAGTAAGAAACTATTCCTAGAGAACTAAGATTTCTATTTTAGATACTTTATATAGACTTTAGCTGCCCGCTGGTATGTTCACAAATATTTTATTATGTGATGAAATGGTCTCGACCTTCCTTTCTGTATAGCTATATTAAGAGCCATTTCATGTGTATTTCTCATATACCAAAAAGCAATAATGCATAACAATGCGTGTTTAATTTTGCATTTAATTCATAGCTTAAGTGCATACAATATATATGACTGCAATTTTTCAGTAGATTTGAAAATTTCAAAATGCATTTATGTATTTTGGGGTGGTAAGGTATACACTATACTCTATAGTATGTTGTACTATGTTATACTATGCATAGATTAGTAGATATGACCATAGTTAGCGTGGAGTGGGTGTCGTGTATTTCTATAGGTTCTGAATCGATCCCCCTATTCCTGACCCTATTCTGGTTAAACTACCTAGCTAGTTAACTAATAGTCAGCCCATGAGGCAAGAAAACCCCCATGATGCAGATACCGTTATCTGACGCAGTCACACTACGGCACAGGAACGTGTTATCTGATTAGGTCATAACGCTTGAGATCTAATTAGACAAGCGACATTCCTCCAGCCCCTGATAAGGCATACGACGTTCTCATAACAAATCAAACCTATGACAACCTGGATAATCCGTGCGGCCATTGTTTTGATTTCACAGAGAACTTTAGTAAAGAATGTGCTAACGAGCAAGTCGTATGACATCTTTATTGACGTACCTATGTCCATCCTTACGTCAATCCCGGCACCTTTAAGGTATAAATATTGCCGACCTTGCCCTATGCAAACACACGCGTGGTGACAAGACGGAGCAGCCATACTTGCCGAAGCCGAGAGCAGAAGCAGACCCCGCTGGCAGCAGCCCCGCCTTCCTGACGCGCTGAGAGACGCGCTGCTATCTCAAGCCGAGAGACCCAGCACCGGCGCTTCCGGGTAGCCCTCGCAGGCAGCCTGGAATATCGAGAGCAGAGAAAGAGATACCATTCCTCATTCATCCTAAATTCCAGGTACAGAACTGAATAACCCCACAGAGAATTCTTTAGTTATTCACTTGGCAAAAACAAACTTAACTTAAACTGTAACTTTCTATTCCCGCCCACGCATTAGACTTAGGTCAGGTACACGGGGTAGGCGTATTTAGAAACACCAGTTGAGTACGTTTAGTCAAATGTATATGTGTATGTAAATATATTTTAATCATTTTAAACATCATATGGCTCAGAAACCATATCAATGTTTTTACAGTATTATTTTATACTATTGCTTCTAATGTATGCACTTTACTTAACTATAAGTATTGCAATAATATCGATCCATTTCTCTTGTACGAGAAAAGAGACTGATCAATAAATAACATCTTTTATTGAACACGCCCGTCTCTTCCTTTTCTCTACATTCTGATGAGACTAAGAATGCACGTACTGACTGAGTAAAATAATTGCCTTGTGCTCACACGACTCTCGAGATTGACTCTTGATTAGGGGAGAGCAAAGTTGTCATGTTCTATGGTTGTCAGAAACTAAATCCCTTCTTGTCTAATCAGGGAAGTTAATCCTTCCTTGAACATTCGAGAAAGTTTCTAGCGAACTCTGAGCTTAGCTGGCAAACCCAAAAATTAAGTCTAGTATCGACAGTAGTAGACCTAGTTAACGTCTGGCCTAGGCCTTTACTGCTGTAGGTACTATTCCAATGCGCAGAGCCTATTGGGAAAATAGGAGCTACACTACACAGATAGTTAATTGCAGTCAAATGTGTTTTTCTAAGCAATGTTGTTCTGAGCCCTCGTTTTCATACAAGAACAAAATCAGTTGTAAAGTAAAAAAATATTTTAATCCATGTGGCCCTTTGTTCTCAATTTATTTACATTGTGTCTCTCCCAAACTTTGATAGTGCGATTTCTAACCCGAAGATTCATTGGCGAATATGGAGATTTGGATATGTTATAACATTTCACCTCTACGTCATACATGATTTCATTGTGTCCAGATTTCCTTATATTCAGTTTCTCACTTATTGTTGAAGCTTTCATAGTGAGTTTTTCGTTAACAGGTTCCTTTTGAAGGTTTGAATTTAATGCAGATATGGGGTGCAAATGTTAACTAATTACAGTACACTCTCATCACACTAAGGCCATTGGAATTTGAAAGATCCGAGGCAGAGTTTATTGCATTCAACATAGAAGGAATGGCCCATACTGTCTATTTTTTGCATAATTAGATGGTGTGATATCCATGACAGAACATCAGTTACTGATGCTAAAATCGATGCAGCCTTTTATTGCAGGAAGTCTTCAAAACATGCGACAGCACATTCCGCCTCTTGCTTTTCATTGGTGCCTGTGCTTGCCACTTACTATTCCACCATTTCTACTGGCTGTATCATACTGTTTCCTGTTGTTCCTTATGCTGTTACTCGTGTGCTTCTCTTATCAGTATCCTGTCGCTGAGGTACTGTTTTCATCCGCTTTTGGGGCGATTTTTAAAAATGTTTTGCCTGCACAGCACTTACTCTGTGCTTGTTTACGTAATCATTCTCTCCCTGGCTGCACACATTTCAACCAAGCTTGTCGACTCTGTTTTATTTTTTTGGGTCCAACGTCTTCCCCTCACTGCGCTTGCGCTGTGCTTGCTTGTTTATGTAATCATTCTTTCCCTGGCTGCACACATTTCAAGCGTGCTTGTCGAGTACTTTTTATTTTTTCGGTCCAACATCCTCTCCTGCACTACGCTTGCGCTGTGCTTGTTTATGTAATCATTCTCCCCCTGGCTGCTTGCCAACTATGTGACACAGGGTTATGTGGTTTGGATGACCCACTGGTATCCATCCTAACATATCTCTGCTCTGAACAAGTACGTGTCAAGGCAGGGCTAATTTATAGCCTTGCCTGTCTATTTGCCTTTACGATCTTCTGCCTGCTAAAGGAATCAAGACATTGGGAGGCTGTCTGGTTGTTCTATTGAGGGACTAGCAAGATCCACAGCATTCCTTCTCTATACTTACTGGCAGGTCGTGGTTAGCCCCTTAAACTTAAATCCGCCCCACGCATGTTTTCAGTGTTTCCGAATCCCTACTCAAGGCCATTTTAGAACATGTTTACCATTAGGTGCACAATGGAATACTGCAACTCCAGACCCTTTGATTTAGGGAGGTGCTCATTGGAAAATTAGCAAGAAGGAACCGGTTCTCTGCAGACTTGATGGTTTCAACTGATGAAGCTGCAGTCCGTCTGGTTGTATTGGCCCCACTCCTCTCTATGCTCAGAGTTTTATGTCCTAACCTGTCTTCCTTTGTATGTTTGAGCATCAAGCATGCGTACAGTCCAACTAATGGTGCATATGAAGGTTTGAATGCTCTGCACATACTTTTCACCTCCAAATCACCAGTGTACACTCCACGAAGGTCCGACCAAATGTACAGTAGCAGGATTATGTTAAGTGCATATTAACTAAGCATGGATGTTACGCACGACCCTCCTCATCCCCCAAAACTTTAATGGTAACATTACAGATAGCAGGCAGGGGCTCCTTCTCTCAGGACCCCACAAACATCACCCACACAAACACATATTTCCAAGCATAACAAGTGTGTTATGAGTCTCTGGCTTTCTTAAACATATCAGTGACTCTGCTTTCCACAGATATGCAGCTTTCCAAACATTTCATCTCCTAGCTTGGCATACCCCAGTCTCTGCTTGCCCCAGGGGTGCGACAGAGACACTCTAACTTCAGACAGTCCCAGGCCCCAAAGGTCATACATAACTACTAGAAATGCTTTTGCGGGGGGGGGGGGGCATTCAAGTGTCGAGTGCCTGTCTCTTGCTCAGCTCTAGGTTCTCTTGCGCCCTTCAGCTTAAAAAGAGCCAAGCTCTCATGTGGCTTCTGCATGCCACCAACAGTCTAACCTCAGATGCCCAGAATTAATGCATTAACCATCGATGCAAAAAGGAGAGAAATGTGTACGATCTTGAACCTGAAAACTGCTATCAATCTCGGCTTCACCGCTTAGCCAAATTATGTGATACCAGACAATTATGAAGAAAAAATCACGAGTACACATTCAAATACGTGACTTCAGGATGAGCACTGTAGAAAAGCCTCTTGTGTTTATTAAACAGACTATGAGGTAGCTCCATATATAATAACAATCTAGGCCACATATACTTCACATGTAGGCCACTAACACATTAGCAGTACAGCCCACTCTCAGCCAACTTCCAGTATGTGTTCTACCTTGTGATTGGCTGTTATGCAATCCGGAAGTGCAAAACAGTTACTGAAAATGATATCCGTTAGATCAGCCACGGAGGAAGCACTGTCTGTGCACATAGTGCCCACACCATCAGTGCTTGCTTCGCCCTGCGCACATTACACTTACATACCAAGGAAACTCATGAGACATATTTGTGGGAAACCAGTGATGCAGGTTTATTTGCGTACAACACAGGTACTGATAGGTGGGTCATCTTACAGGCGATCCAATGCAGCAGCCTCTCGCTGACCCGCATGCCCAAGGAGCCATCTTGCACGGCGAGGCGATGCTCTGACGGTGCAGTACATTATCACTTTATTTGGTTAGACTCCCGCCCCCCCTGTCAGGGCGGGAGATGAGGCACACCCCCGGTCGGTTCAGGCCCCCTGACCGCCCGAAGGACTAACGGGGCGCCGACGCTGTTTCCTGGAACCCCCTCGGCTTACAGCGCAGAGCAGCCTAGGACTAGGCACGGGAAAGAAAGGCCGAGCCTAGTTGCTGGGCCTACCCATATCCCCCGGAAGCGCCTCCCCCGTCCCCAGGAGAGCCCTCGCCATTGGCTGTTGGCCGGGGGGGGGCGGCTCAGGGGGGGAGGGCACGCTGCAGGCTCCGCTCGCCCGACGTGTGGGACTAGGGCGCTGTCCCGCCCATGCTCCCCTTCGTGTCGCGCTGCCAGCGGCATGGAGTTGAATTGAGTGACCGTCAATGTAATAGGCAGGTGGTCATCGTCCTTACTGCACCCGTGGTACGTTGTTTATGTTCTCTACTAAGGCAATACCTCTCTTTTTCTCGAAGTTTTGATAATACCAGTTATGCATCTGAATCTGCCAGCACCTTTTCCCGTTAAGCCAGAGCTCTGATTACAGTAGGTCGCTGAATATACTTGTTTTCTAGTTCTGTAACAGCTCATTTTCTTACCTTAAAGGACTTCACCACAGGAGATATGTTTACTGTTGAGCGCAGTGATTTTATTTTCTTAGTGTTGTTATTTTTAATGAAATTGCAGCAGCCGACCGGCACCTCTTCCAATAAGCTACACACAGAGTTGCTGCCAGGGATCGATCCTCCAGCAGCCGTGATTGCTCTTCATCTCCAAGATGCAACACTTCTGTGACAAATGGATTAACTGAATTTCAAGGAGATGGTTAATCCAGGAGGCTGCCAGTTTAGTTTAGCTAAAGGCTGCTGTCGGTAGGTGTGCCAGACCCACTCCGCACTGGACTTCAGAGACTACCCATGCAGCCTGCACTCTCAAGCGGTTCCTACCCCTGGCTCTTGGGGCACAGCTTCCGTCTGCCCTCCATGGAACGTGTGTCAGGGCGCAGCAGCGCTTTCTTTCATATAACAGCAGTATGGCAAATGTGTGATTCCATGAACGCAGTTTGTAAAAAAGCAATGCCTCTGTCAATAAACAAGTCATAAAACTTTAACTGACTTTTAATAACTTATATGCCACAACTGTTCACCAAGCTACAACTTACAATAAAATACAGAATATTATTAATCACATAGGCGAAACCTGATGCATTTACCACTGCTTGTTTTGTTAGCTTCCAATGGAGTACTTCATTTTACACCCATTCTTGTGAAACATTGAAAATCTTTCTTGAAACCTATCTGATTGTTTTATTGGCATGAATTTATTTCTAGCAATTTGCTTTTCAAACGTATTACTTCATAGTTTTGCCTCTCTAAATTTACAAGTGTTCATTTTTAACTTACTTCTATTTTTTTCACCTATCTTATAGACATAACCGCTACACAAAAACACAAAAACCTACTTGTGACTTCTTTTAAGATGAGCAAGGCTTATTGGTAGACACAAATTATACCTTAATAGTGATAGACATGCCCCACATGGTACATTAAGCTGCCTCCTACACTTAGTAGAGCAACACCCACCCCCCCACAAATATATATATATATGTGTACAAAGATAACTTATTATCTTTGTGCACATATATATGCACAAAGCTAATATATATATATATATATATATATATATATATATATATATATATATATATATATATATATATATATATATATTGATCACCAAAGCAATCCCGTTACCGAGGGCACACTGTCACACAGCTGGTGCGAGTTGCAGGGACGGGCTTTCCCTGAAGTTTTAATTCACCACCAACAAATTATACTCGCACTCCTCCAGGGAATCATTTCAGCAGGTTTTATTTATTCATTGTGCCATTACAGCACACAGCATTACAACCTACGCGTTTCGATCTCTCGATCTTGTTCACGGTTACAAACATTTGTCCTACTTTAGTTTCAGTCTTTTATACCAGTTAGTCATATCCGCACTTTTATGGTGCATCATGGTCCAGGTAGTTACTATTCACCTTCAATTCTCTTATGATTGTTTTCTTTTTAGGTGGCATGCTGGTGTGCTTGTTTACATTTTCTTATATCTGGCAAGATGTACAAAAACAAATATTTATCATGACCTGTTTGATCATATCAACAACTGATTAGATTATAAACACGGCGCTTCGTTCGCCATACACAAAGGATCTCTAAGTGAGTCAATGATCATTATTTTACATGCCTTCTAACATCGGTTATATCATTGCATGTACGCTTATACATGTCACATTGTCTTGCTTACACCGAACTATCAGTTTGTGCGCACATGTGTGATTATTAAGGGACTTAGTGCCCAAGGTTTCTGATAATTATACGTTTTTCAGTAGATTTTATATTAATCAATGTTAGCCAGATTTTTAATATGGAGGGTAGATCCACTCAAAGATGCACATAAAGTTCCTCGTCCCTGTTCAATCCATATGGGACCTTTGTTTTAAATCGAATGATTAGTCTAGATTCAAGACGACGTAGTGTCATTAGTCTGTTTCCACCTCTCTCTTTTATTGGCACTGTTGCCAATCCACTGTAAGTTATATTCTTCCATGCCTTCTTGTCATGGGTCAACATGTGTTTAGCCATTGCATATTTTAGATCACGATTTTCTATTGCTCGAATATGTTCCAATATTCTTTTGTTCAATGAGCAAATAGTGCTTCCGATGTATCTTTTACCACAGAAACATTGCAATAGGTATACTACATGCGTTGTTTTGCAAGTGATTCTACTTTCCACATTAAAAATCTCTACATTGGGGTCCTTTAGTTTGTATAAATTTCGTCCCACTTGACACGCCTTACATTGGCTACATTTAGTGAAGCCATTTTGTCTTCTCTGCAACCAGTCGTTCGATTTTTTCTTTTTCTCAAAATGACTTTTAACCAATTTATCCGACAGGGATGGCGCTTTTCCGAATGTCATTTGTGGATGTTGACCAAGATCTTTACCAATGTCTGGATCTTTTTGCACAATGTGCCAATACTTTTCTAATGTCTTACGTATCTTTTGGCTCTCTTTCGTGTATGTAAGTATCATTCTGATTGGTTCCCTCGTGGTTGATTCTTTCTGTAAGTCTTTTTTCGGGATCAGTGTTTCATTTCGACTTTTTTCTCTTGCTCTCTTTTCACCCCGTTCAATGTCACATTGTTTATAACCTCTTTTACTGAATCTGGCTGCTGTTTCTTTGAATTTAATATTCATTTCACTTTGATTTGAGCAATTCCTTTTCATCCTGATAAATTCCCCATAGGGTATATTCTTTTTCAGCGCTTCAGGATGGAAGCTCTGTCCATGCAGGATACTATTCGTCGCCGTGGCTTTTCTGTGGACTGTTGTTTCCAGCTTACCATTATTCACATAGACTTTCGTGTCCAGAAATACTATTTCACTGGTGCTTATACAATGTGTGAATTTTAATCCTACCTCGTTGTTGTTGAGGATTTCCATATACTCAAGAAACTCATTGTTAGATCCATTCCATATTATGAATAGATCGTCTATGAAACGCAGCCAGAGAACCACTCTGGTCACGTATTGGTCATTTCCTTCTCTCCAAGCTACCATTTTCTCCCACCAACCCATTACTAGGTTGGCGTAGCTTGGAGAGAAGGAAACTCCCATTGCTGTCCCACAGGTTTGAGAATAATGTACCTTATTAAAAAGAAGGACATTATTTCTAAGGCACATTTCTATCATTTCGGTCAGCATCCTGCAATGCTTTAATTGTTCAATCGGTTTTTGTTTGAGAAAATACTGTATAGCTGTCAGGCCCAGCTCATGAGTAATCGAGGTGTAGAGAGATATCACATCGATGGTTACCAGCCGGTAGCCATCCATCCATCCAATGTCCTTCAAATGTCTGAGGAAATCCCCCGTGTCCTTTATGTACGAGGGTAAGGTAGGTACCATTGGGGCTAAGTAGTGGTCCACATAGTTAGTGACATTCTCATACAGGGACCCACAACTAGAAACAATGGGTCTACCCGGAGGCTTGTTTAATGTCTTATGCACTTTCGGAAGAAAGTATAACGTCGGAGTAATGGGATTTTGATTATTGAGGAATTGTACTTCATTCTCACTTAATAGATTTGATTCTTGCCATTTTTTAAGACGTTTTTCCAAATCCAATGTCATTTCGTTCATTGGATTATTGCTCAATTTTTTATAGTTATTGGTGTCACTTAACTGGCGCATAGCTTCCATTATGTAGTCCTCCTTGTCCTGGATCACTATATTCCCGCCTTTGTCTGCGGGTTTTATTTCCAGATTTTCATTTGCCATCAGTGTATCCAGTGCTTTACGTTCATCTATTGTCAAGTTTTCTTTTTTTCGTGTCTTGGTGTTACTTAGTTGATCTAATTCCTCATTCACCAAGTCATAAAAGATGTCAATTTTGTTCCCTGGGTGCAATATGGGACAAAACTTTGATTGTTTTCTGAAACTTGTTTTTGGATGACCACTTATTACTTGTTCCATTTCAGTTAAAATTTGAGTATCTGAGATATTTTCATCATCTATTTCATTGATCAAACCATGAGCAGTTCTTAATGCTGGTATATCTTGAATGCTTAGACCTTGATCTTCATTTGTATTCATATTGTTGCTGTCAGTATTAGATTGCACAGTTTGTCCCCCCTGTTTTTTGAAAAGTTTCGCCAATTTTATTTTTCTCACGTATTTATACAGATCTATTTTTGTTTCTACTAGATCCCAATGTTTTCTGGACAAAATGTCAGCCCTTTGTTTAAAAGAGTCTCGTCTGCTCTGGTTAATACGTGTTTCGATAGGTTAATAATCAAATATGGCTCTTTTTCATCAGGACAGCTTAAGCATTCGTTACTCTGTTCCTCAAGTTGTATCCCTTGTTTTTTCCTTTTACTTCGTCTGGTTTTGCGCTTAGTTCTCCTGATGTTTGGGAACCACTCCCTCTTCCACGTCCTCTTGAGAACCCCCTTCCTCTGCCCATGCCTCTGCCTTTTGGTAATTGCTGGTCGAAGTATACCAATTTCATTTCCTCTAAAAAAGAAGGTTTTTGTCCTTGAGGCCCAGATTCCTCATTTTCACTGAAGTCAGTATCTGACTCACTTGGGGTCGTATTCATTGATGGAATTAGTGGCTTCTTATTTGCTTTCAGTTGTTGTTTTAATGTTATGAAGCGTTTAGCAAAAGTGAGGATTGTACCTGTGGCATAATCATGCTCATCTCTTCTATATTTTCTTTCTTTTCTTTCTTCCACCTCTTTCTCATGTTTATCCAAGTTGGTTTCCATTGTTTTTCGTAGTTTTTTCACTTCTTCATCCTTATTTATTTCCTGTATTTTAGCTTCAATCTCTTCCACCTTTTTTCGAATTTCATCAATGACTACTTTGGCGTACTTAACAATGATCATCATCATGTTATAAGAACACTGCATATTGTTATTTCCCCAGTCGATCAGCATTTCCGATCTAGTGTCAGGATGGTTCGGGAGGGTGAATATTCTCAGTCCTCTTGGTACCATTTTCCGTTCTATGTACTTCTCCAATGTTAGAATCTCCCAACTTTTTGTAATTTCTTTTTTTAATAGTCTCTCCATTTGAAAGAATAGCTGTTTTAGTGTATTCTCTCCTGTTACATTTGGTGTTTCAATGTTACTCTTCACGGTTTCATTTAAAGTAGTTTTTTTAAACATAGCTTCCGCTCTCTGTGCACGTTTGAGAGCTCTCTCCTCCATAATTGAATCTTAGTCACACTGCTGTGATGCCACGTTACTCTCTACTTTCACCCAAAGAATCAGTAACTTTGTGAAATAAATGCTGTCAAGATCTGTGGTTACAATTCCACAGTTTCTCCTGCTTTCCCTGGACAGTTCAATATACAATAGGAAAGTTTGCGCAAATTAACGTTCGTACTGTCGCGTTAATTGCCTCTGCTCGCTGCGACTATTGTAAAAGTCTCTTCAATAATCTAGCACTCTTATGCACCTTTCTGCACTCGCGCTCTCACCTCGTTTTCAGGTTTGCGCTTTGTTGTATGTGCCACTGCCGTCGTGAAGATCCTTCTAACAATTTCTTTGGTCGGCGTTTCTCTATTTATGCCCGGGAACTTCACTCGATATCAGCCTGCAAAGTCCGTTGTCACGCGTTCGCGTCCACGGAGCCGCTGCAGTTTCTGCTTGTAATCCCAGTCTACAATCAAATTAGTTAAGGTTGAATAGTGCCCCGGGGTGGGGAGGGGAGGGATGTGATCATAGTGAGGATGAGGAAGTGATAGGAATGTGTGACAGAAAAATCAAACATTCAAAACAAAATTGGCAATTATTTATATAGCCAAAACAGCCAAAAATTTTATGGCAAACATCAGTAGAGAAGACATGCATCACAGATTGTGATTAATCTCGATAATCGTGGCGTGAAGCTGGCACAGAAGAAACAAATGTCAACGTTTCGACCCTCTTATCAGTGCAGGGAATGTTTGTGTCCTTGCTGCGGGGTCTTCATCAGGACCAAGGGGGGGGGCAAGTAACCTAGTGGACGTGAATATAAAAACGTACTAACTGGAGGGGTATTAATCATGCCTCATTAGTAATCACAATGGTGTGTAGGACAGTATGGCTGTAAACAGTGATTCGACTTAGAATCAATTAATCTTAAAACGATGTTAAACAGAAAAATAGTGTCATTTGACAAATGCATTGAAAGCAACATGTGCGTTCTGTTACCCGAAGGTATAGCACCCTTGAAGTGAACTACATATAGTGCACCGCTCGAGCGTGATGGTCAGAAAACCAGTACGAGGGGGGGGTTGTGGACCTGGGTCACGGTTAGGCGTTCTAAAAAGGTACCTGGGATAAATTAATTCCTGGAACTTGATGGACGGAGTTATAGGTCGATGATCAGCGAGGAATTATCTGCAATAATAACGTACTTGTTACGACCAAATTACTGCTGTATTGGAAAGGAGGGGAGGGGGGGGGGAGAGAAGGGGGAGGGATAAGCGGGGGAGGAAACCGAGCATACCTGCAGGTTAGAGTCTTCGGTTGGCTCGTGGGTTTAGTTAATGTCAAACGTCTATGTTGGCCATCCCGCATCTAAGGACCAATAATGAAGCACTCATTATGATCATGCCATCACGTAAGGATTGGGCAGAAGAAGTCCCCATTAAAATTGGGCTTACCGATATAACGGGACAAGCTGGTCAAGTGCCGGACAGAATTCCATAAAGCGTCTGGAACCTGGTGTGTTAATCCACCTCTATAGTCTATGACAGAGGGGATATATTAATTGGGAAAACACCAACACCAACACGTAGTTCAGATGGAGTTGAAAGGTGATACTACTTACTATGGCCGAGTGAATCGGATGGCTCCGTACGTGAAAATGGGCCCTAGCCTGATTTCCGGGTTAGTGAAATCACCAAGGTAACCGTGTCACATGATGTCAGTGGGAATAGAGCTGGAAAAAAGACTACGGGATTCTGCTAAATAGTCATCTAGGTGTAAAAACCGAGTGGGATCCAGAATTGGTCACATCCATAAAGTGTACACCTGCACATCAAGACATGATTTTGTAAAGTATAATGGATGGTAAAACAGGAGGAAAGAATGCACAATGCAAATTATTGTTAAACGTGACTGTAAATGTTGCGTACCTCTCAGACATGAGGGTAAAGCACATTAAATACACATTGGCA
This sequence comes from Lissotriton helveticus, assembly GCF_964261635.1. Lineage (NCBI taxonomy): Eukaryota > Metazoa > Chordata > Amphibia > Caudata > Salamandridae > Lissotriton > Lissotriton helveticus. The sequence goes on along the minus strand of NC_136063.1, from coordinate 1,456,344,679 downwards.
TGAAATTGTTTAGCGAGTACATATAATATTGCGTGCCTCTCAAACATGGGGGTATGGCAAATTAGACATAGACATAAAATAGCTTAGCGAGTGCACATGCAAATAGAGTGACAAGTGTCATCACAATGGCGTACCTCTCAAACATGAGGGTAAGGCCATTAGTCTGGTGGTCTCTCGAAAGGAATGTACACTATTGATGGGTTGTCGAAACTCATGTGAAGTGGGGGAGAAGGTTAAGACAGCAATCCCGTTATCATGGTCGAGACTGACTTCAGGGTAAGAGAGCTAATTGTGAAAAGGAACTGTCATGTTCGTTCAGGCCAGTGTTCATTGAATCAAAGAAGTACATCCACTTCAGTTCGCGAATATTCAAAATGACTGAGATATCACCGCCCCGTGGGCCGAGCATCACCTCCCAATTACCACCCATTTCAGGCTGTGTGGAGGATGGGATTTAGACTTAAAGGAGTTCTTCCCTGGGATAGAACCACGCACGTTTTCGAGCTCTTTTTATCAGTCGTCTTGGGTAGCCACGGTGTGCCAACCGGGAGGAAAGATCTTCTGACTCCAAAAAGTAGTGCTCTTTACTGGAACAATTCCTGCGGATTCTTAAAAATTGCCCAAAGGGCAGATTATCACGGAGGGCTCGTGGATGATGACTTTGATATTGCAATAAAGAGTTGCAATATCAAAGTCATCATCCACGAGCCCTCCGTGATAATCTGCCCTTTGGGCAATTTTTAAGAATCCGCAGGAATTGTTCCAGTAAAGAGCACTACTTTTTGGAGTCAGAAGATCTTTCCTCCCGGTTGGCACACCGTGGCTACCCAAGACGACTGATAAAAAGAGCTCGAAAACGTGCGTGGTTCTATCCCAGGGAAGAACTCCTTTCACCCAAAGACAGAACCAGCCAACCAGAAAATCGCATGGTATGTGTCACCACCTTCAATACGAAAAGCAACAGGATCAAACGAATTATAAATCAACACTGGCATTTGGTATCTGATGAAATTCAACAACCCGAGACACCGCTACATGCTTTCAAAAAAGCTAAAAGCATCAAGGACTATGTGCTATGCTCCCTTCTACCCACAGCTAACCAACTTACCATTAGTTGTTTATGGGACTTGCCCCCAGTCACCGGTCACTTCAGGTGCGGACAATGTAAAGCCTGCGAGTCCACTATCCAAACGAATGAATTCCAACATCACCATCTTCAATTAAGCTCAAGACCTTCAGTAACTGCAACTCAAATAACATCATATATGCTATCGTCTGCCCTTGTCAACAAATCTACATAGGGCAAACTCAACAAAAAGTCAAAGCCAGGATTTTACAGCATATGAGCAGGATCCGATGCGAGGTACCAGGTGCCCCTCTGGTGGATCACTTTAAGTCTAAATCCCATCCTCCACACAGCCTGAAATGGGTGGTAATTGAGAAGGTGATGCTCGGCCCACGGGGCGGTGATATCTCAGTCATTTTGAATATTCGCGAACTGAAATGGATGTACTTCTTTGATTACAGAACACTGGCCTGAACGAACATGACAGTTCCTTTTCACAATTAGCTCTCTTACCCTGAAGTCAGTCTCAACCATGATAACGGGATTGCTGTCTTAACCTTCTCCCCCACTTCACATGAGTTTCAACAACCCATCAATAGTGTACATTCCTTTCGAGAGACCACCAGACTAATGGCCTTACCCTCATGTTTGAGAGGTACGCCATTGTGATGACACTTGTCACTCTATTTGCATGTGCACTCGCTAAGCTATTTTATGTCTATGTCTAATTTGCCATACCCCCATGTTTGAGAGGCACGCAATATTATATGTACTCGCTAAACAATTTCATGCCAATGTGTATTTAATGTGCTTTACCCTCATGTCTGAGAGGTACGCAACATTTACAGCCACGTTTAACAATAATTTGCATTGTGCATTCTTTCCTCCTGTTTTACCATCCGTTATACTTTACAAAATCATGTCTTGATGTGCAGGTGTACACTTTATGGATGTGACCAATTCTGGATCCCACTCGGTTTTTACACCTAGATGACTATTTAGCAGAATCCCCGTAGTCTTTTTTCCAGCTCTATTCCCACTGACATCATGTGATACGGTTACCTTGGTGATTTCACTAACCCGGAAATCAGGCTAGGGCCCATTTTCACATACGGAGCCATCCGATTCACTCGGCCATAGTAAGTAGTATCACCTTTCAACTCCATCTGAACTACGTGTTGGTGTTGTGTTTTCCCAATTAATATATCCCCTCTGTCATAGACTCGAGAGGTGGATTAACACACCAGGTTCCAGACGCTTTATGGAATTCTGTCCGGCACTTGACCAGCTTGTCCCGTTATATCGTAAGCCCAATTTTAATGGGGACTTCTTCTGCCCAATCCTTACGTGATGGCATGATCATAATGAGTGCTTCATTATTGGTCCTTAGATGCGGGATGGCCAACATAGACGTTTGACATTAACTAAACCCACGAGCCAACCGAAGACTCTAACCTGCAGGTATGCTCGGTTTCCTCCCCCGCTTATCCCTCCCCCTTCTCTCCCCCCCCTCCTTTCCAATACAGCAGTAATTTGGTCGTAACAAGTACGTTATTGTTGCAGATAATTCCTCGCTGATCATCGACCTATAACTCCGTCCATCAAGTTCCAGGAATTAATTTATCCCAGGTACCTTTTTAGAACGCCTAACCGTGACCCAGGTCCACAACCCCCCCCCCTCGTACTGGTTTTCTGACCCTCACGCTCGAGCGGTGCACTATATGTAGTTCACTTCAAGGGTGCTATACCTTCGGGTAACAGAACGCACATGTTGCTTTCAATGCATTTGTCAAATGACACTATTTTTCTGTTTAACATCGTTTTAAGATTAATTGACTCTAAGTCGAATCACTGTTTACAGCCATACTGTCCTACACACCATTGTGATTACTAATGAGGCATGATTAATACCCCTCCAGTTAATACGTTTTTATATTCACGTCCACTAGGTTACTTGCCCCCCCCTTGGTCCTGATGAAGACCCCGCAGCAAGGACACAAACATTCCCTGCACTGATAAGAGGGTCGAAACGTTGACATTTGTTTCTTCTGTGCCAGCTTCACGCCACGATTATCGAGATTAATCACAATCTGTGATGCATGTCTTCTCTACTGATGTTTGCCATTACATTTTTGGCTGTTTTGGCTATATAAATAATTGCCAATTTTGTTTTGAATGTTTGATTTTTCTGTCACACATTCCTATCACTTCCTCATCCTCACTATGATCACATCCCTCCCCTCCCCACCCCGGGGCACTGTTAAACCTTAACTAATTTGATTGTAGACTATGTATATTCAATATATCTGATCCCTTAGTGATTATAAACTTTGTGGATACAAATGCTGGTTTTTGATGAATTCTTTAAATCAGATTTAGTATTGTTTCATTGTTCGTTGTTCTCACTGGGACCCCTTCCTCCTAGTACATATTGAACCCAGGTCCCAGTGACTCCAATTGGGTAAACCCCCTTGTTCATAAACCTGTAATCCCAGTCAGCAAGGAGCCCAAAGATCAGTCGGGTGCCCCACCGTATTTTCCAAATTGATCGCCAAAGCAATCCCGTTACCGAGGGCACACTGTCACACAGCTGGTGCAAGTTGCAGGGACGGGCTTTCCCTGAAGTTTTAATTCACCACCAACAAATTATACTCGCACTCTTCCAGGGAATCATTTCAGCAGGTTTTATTTATTCATTGTGCCATTACAGCACACAGCATTACAACCTACGCGTTTCGATCTCTCGATCTTGTTCAAGGTTACAAACATTTGTCCTACTTTAGTTTCAGTCTTTTATACCAGTTAGTCATATCCGCACTTTTATGGTGCATTATGGTCCTGGTAGTTACTATTCACCTTCAATTCTCTTATGATTGTTTTCTTTTTAAGTGGCATGCTGGTGTGCTTATCCACACTTTCTTATATCTGACAAGATGTACAAAAACGCATATTTATCATGACCTGTTTGATCATATCAACAACTGATTAGATTATAAACACGGCGCTTCGTTCGCCATACACAAAGGATCTCTAAGTGAGTCAATTATCATTATTTTACATGCCTTCTAACATCCGTTACATCATTGCATGTAAGCTTATACATGTCACATTGTCTTGCTTACACCGAACTATCAGTTTGTGCGCACATGTGTGATTATTATATATATATATATATGCAGAAAAAAGAGATACCCCACGAAAGGACAAGCACTCGCAGTAGGTATCGCTGACACGGCAAGAGCAGCTCATGCAGACACAGTCCCCATCAAAAAATAACGCTGTCTGCGCGTTTCGGGCAACACTCCCTTCTTCATGGACAGCTTCAAGTGAATTACATCACCAGTGTATTCCCTTCTTTTATTTCCATGATAAACATCAGATGAATAATCGAATTGTATTGTTGGACTGGTAGTACCATTGTGGAAATCGAAAATAATTTCTGTTTGCATAAGCTGATGCCATCTTGTCTGTAGCATCCATTTTGTTAGCTATGTAATTCTTCTGTCTTCCCTGCTGCTTGCCCTTCTATTCTGCTTGAGTCATCAACTTTAGTTAACTCCTTCTGTACTGGGCCAAAGCATTGCATGTGCTGAGCAAAGGCCTGTAGCTGCTGAAATTCACCTGTTTAAAGATGTAACTGTCGACTATTTGTGGCTGCTGTAAGCAGTTCTGTTCCCCCTCCCACTTTGCTGACTAAGTGATCTCCCATCTGCCCATGTTTGTTGGTAGTTACTCTTGTGTAGGCCTTTACCTTCTATTTTTATCTACATGCTTACTCTGAAACAAAGTCTGTATATAAGCACCAGGGCCTGTGTATTCAATGCATTACCTCCTTGAATCCTTGAGGGTGTTGTATGGACGTAGTCCCACTCATGAATGATTAATAAATTTGTTATTTGAATTCCAGCTTCAGTGCCAATCTCTATTTTGTTGGTCTATGGACCCGTGGACAAGACAAGGGTGAACCCTGCACCGGTGTGCCCATTAAAAGGCACATTTCCACAGTTGGCGCCCAATGTGGAACCTCATCAGAAACGCGGCCGCCCAAAGGAGTGGTCTTGACAGAAGAGTGGAATTTTGCTGACGAGAAATCCTGCATGAAGAGACCCTTGTCTTTGCAGCTGAAGTGATTTTTCCGGTTTTCTTGATTTGACCATCCAGGTGGTGGCCGGTCCCGACTGAGGTATTTTTTGGCGCAATTTTTTGCAGTGACCATTAGGTCGACCAAGAGATTGGCAGTTGGAAGTTGGAGACTCTTGTTTGGTAAGGTCGCTGAAGCGGCACTCTTGATTTGTTTGGCCAAGATTCTGGTTTTGTTTGATTTCTTTTTTGCAAAATATAAAGGGAGTTAATGTGGAGATTTTTCTCTACTTTTGAATATTTGAGAAAAGTAATACTTTACAAAAACTTGGTAGCATGCCTGTTTCCAGCACACTCCGTAGGCTGTGTTGCTGTCTTGAAGGTACCTAAATAAATTTAGACAGAAGTCAGCCGGCTCCCCCAAAGGCGACACCTAATAGGCATTAAATACGGTATTTCTTCCATAATGTATAGTACACTGTGGAACAAATATAGGAAAAAGGATCCTGATTTACGATGGCCTGTGAATGGGTCATCTTACTTTAAAAAGATTCAATATTTAGAGCAGTGATTATTGAAGAAAAAAAGTCAACAAAATATGTTTAGTTGTGTATGCATGTGGGAGAAAGAGAGAGTGAGGAAAGTAGAAGCTATAGCAGAAAAAACCCAGTGTAAAACAATATATCAAAAAGCATTAGAATTATAAAAGAAAGAGATGAAGGCAATAAAAGAAAAAGAGGAAAGGGAGCGTTGTTTAGCGGTAACTGGCTAGTACCCTATTAGGCGCCCCATTTATCCCATACTTAATAAACCTCAGGATGATTTCATCTTGTTAGATCGACCTCTACCCCGTATAAATTTCCCTCTGCCCAGAGAAAGATCTTTCTAATGAAGAACATCTTTCTTCAGATGATAAAGACACAGATAGGCAAGAAGGGCGGCAATCTTGCTCTACTTTGACTGTTGATAAAAAAGTCACTAGTAGATCCACTGCTCGCAAAGAAGCCCTAGGGACTACTTCTGCTCCAGACCTTGTAGCAATGTTTCAGCAGGGGAAGAATTTAGAGCAGTTATATTTTACAGAGAAGTTTACCTGGGAGGTAATACTTGGTTTTAGAAACATTTCTAAAACCTTAGAGCCTAATGATATTAATTTTGATTATAAACAATTAAGTGATGGAACTTTCCTTTTTTCAAATATACCTGATCTAATAAGGCGAGTAGTTAAATTAAGACATGATATACAACGTTTAAAAACTGAGCAAAATTCAGCTAGTAAAGTTAAAACTGCACAAAAAGTTCAGACCCCGCTCCAAAAGACAACGTTGCGGGGAAAGACAATGACCCTAGTGATACTGGAGTTGCTGTGAGACCGATGTGTCAAGTTGCACCTTTGTATGTTTCCCCAAAGGGTGTGGGCACAAATGCAGATATTCAGATGATGCAAAGGGATATATTGTCTATAATTGGGTCTATACTCCTTGGAGTAGAGCACACGTTATGGCTCTTAAGGCTGCTTTGCCCGATCCGTGGAAAAATCCTGCCGATTTCCAGAGGCGGCTGGTGGAATTTGAAACTGGTGGAGCGGTCGGCAAGATGGCGGCCACTTGACCCCGAGTGAGCGTCTCCCCTGTCTGATTTTGGCGGAATTAAGTTTTTTTTTAGAGTATGACAGTGCAGAACGGAGAGAGAAAGGATTGAGACTAGTGCGGAGGAGTGAAGAATTTTGAAGTGATGTCGGGTTGTTCAGTTACCTGGAGAGCCTTATGTTAACATTGCGGCGAGAGTGCAGCGTTTTGGTGCGGGTGTCTTGGCTCGCGGTGATCAGCCTCCGGAGTCGGGCGCACCTGTGGACGTGGAAGGTGTGGTCCCCGAAGGACCTGAAGCAGGAAGCAGCTGCGCTCGGCAATTTTGGTGTTCGCATGCCGCCTCGTTAGAATTGTGAGTGATGTCGGGTTGTTCAGTTACCTGGAGAGCCTTATGTTAACATTGCGGCGAGAGTGCAGCGTTTTGGTGCGGGCGTCTTGGCTCGCGGTGATCAGCCTCCGGAGTCGGGCGCCTCTGTGGACGTGGAAGTTGTGGTCCCCGAAGGACCTGAAACAGGAAGCAGCCGCGCTCGGCAATTTTGGTGTTTGCATGCCGCCTCGTAAGAACGGGAAGGTCCCTGCTGGTGCCATGGAAGAATTACTGGCTGCTTCTCGGAAAGGAGCGCCGGTGCCGATTTCAGAAAAGGAAAAAAACGGCAAAGTTGAGACAGCTGGCCCTAAGGTATTACCGGTGAGTCTCAAGAAGGGCATAACCTAAGGGAAAGTTATGGAGAAGATACAGCCCCCAGTAAACGAGAGTGAGGACTGTAAAAATAAGGGTATGGGGACTCAGGCATTAGTTGCGGCCGGCGTCGGACGGGGGAAATCGGCAACAATCCCCGGGATGTTTTCTGGGAAGGGGCCCGGGAGCAGAAATCAGCACCAAAATTTAAAAGCACTGTCTGGGGCTGTAGGAGAGGCGGAAATTTGTAGTAATGGTGAGAAGCCTGCGACGGAAAAAACTAAGGGAGCACAAGCTCCTACAGAAGGGCTAAAAGGCTCATTACAATATACGAGTGATACTGTGACTTTAGAATTGGATGGTGAGATAAAGCAGGGCACGGTTGCTAGTATGTGTTCTGAACCACTGATGTTTGATGTAGCTGACCCCGGAGAAAATGAAGGAGCTATTAATATCACGGAGAGCTTAGCACAGAATCTCGAGATTGATCAGAGTGAAACCTCTAAGTTCTCTACTCCCTCTGGAGGAAAATTACACTCAGGATCAGCCGGGGGTAACCTTCATGAGGCTCAGGAGGGAGATAGTTTATTTTCGGTCCCTGAAGACTCTGAGACTACTGCGGATTCTGAAGACTCTGCTGAAGGGGACGTAATGACAGGAGATGAAAGTGGGAGCCCTCCTAATACTGGGGATACGTTAAAGAAAGTGACCCCCAGGCGCACCAAAGAAAGAAAGATCTTTAAACAAGGATGCAGGGCAGCAGAAAGTGATGGGTCTGAGGCTGGTAATAACAATCTTCAATGGGACTATTTACATGCTACCACCTCTCTGGCCGGTGCAGATGGTTTGAGTGCTCAGAGAGAACAAGGAGGGGCGGCGGATGCATCTCCCCCTAACTCAGTGATATATGCTATGTTGAAGTCCATTCAAAGCGAAGCACGGCAAGAACACAAAAGAGCCCAGCTGGCCACTATGAAGATACAAGGGGCTATTCGCAAGAATACTAAGGCTTGTGCGGAGGTTATTGCCAGAACGACTGCCCTGGAAGAGCGGATTATTGGGTTCGAAGCTGGATTACCGTGTGCTGAACGGAAGACTACTGCCAACGATGACAAGCTAACAGACATAATGTGGAAGTTGGAAGACTCAGAGAATCGCTTACGCAGGAATAATTTAAGACTGCTAGGTATTGAAGAGAATGCGGAAGGGCAGGACATTAAAGGCTTTGTGTTGAAATTATTCAAGTCCGCATTCCCGGAGCTGTCGCATTGGTGCTGGGAAACAGAAATTCAAAAAGTACATCGGTTTCCTTTTATGCTAAAAAAGAACCCAGGCACTGAATCCAAACCAAGGGCTATATTAATTTTTTTGGGCAATTTTCTGTTAAGGCAAGCTATTTTTGAAAAAGCCCGCCCGGACGCTAAGAGAAGTGCAGAGGGGTACTCGTTTTTTGCACGCCCGGATTTTTGCCATGTAACAGTGGAACGGAGGTGGCGACTCCGTACACTGATCAGCCCTTTTCAAAAGAAGGGATGCGAGGTTTATTTAATGAACCCTGCAAGGTTAAAGGTTATTTATCGTGGCAAAACACGGGTGTTTCTTTCTGAAATACAAGCCGAGGTATACTTGAATGAACTGTGTGATGGTTAACTTCGGATTTAAGCACAGAGGACATAGAGTCTACTCTCTTAATGGTGTATGCTCTTTATGTTTCATATGAGCTGTATAATTGCTTCCTCCATTTTTTTTTTCTTCACCTTCTTCACTTTCTTTTCCTATTTGATCCAGCGGGTGTTATATGTTTTTTCACTCTCATGGTTTGACTTGCTACAGACAGGGGATGACCACGGGCATTTGGGAAGCGGGAGGCATCACACGGGTCCATGGACCCCTATTGCCTGTTTTGTGGGTGGGGGGGGGGTAGGGGGTGGGTGTTCCTGGAGGGAGGGTTGGAGAGGGGGGTAGGGGGGAGGCACAGAGGGAAGGAAGACTGGATCTTATGTTTCAAGGGAGTTTGATTAGCGCTTTACTTAAGACTGGCTGGTTTAACTTTAGAAGGAAGTATTTAGTAGTATGGCTATACGAGTAGCATCTATTAATATATGTGGCCTAAATAATCCCAATAAGCGTAGGTGTATTAGAGAAGATCTTCAGTTTCTGCGGGCGGATATAATTTGTTTTCAAGAAACTCATATTGAGGCCAGTCGACACAAATGTATGGAGTTTGAGGGGTTTCAGCTAGTTTCATGGACTAAATTAGAAGCCAAGACTAAAGGGGTCACCATTTGGCAAGACGTGGGAAGGTAAATATCTTTCGGACAGCAGTAGATCTATATGGGCGCTGGGTTATTGTACATGGCAAATTTTTAAATAAAGAATTAACCTTATGCTCAATATATGGGCCTGTGCTTGATGATCCAGAAATTTATAAAAGGCTGAGTTTGGAGCTGTTAGGTTGGCCCTCGCCATTGATAATTTGCGGTGACCTCAACATCAATATTGAATGTGACCTGATGAATCAAACCAGAGTAACCTATGCAGGACGTAAACCAAGGGTTTAAAGGGCCCTACGGTATATGATGGACCTGCATGGGCTAATCGATGCCTGGGCATTCTTTAGACCCAAGGACCCTGGATTTACTTATTTTTCTGCCCCACATAAAATGTGTTCCAGATTAGATTATTTTCTTATTTCTCCTGTACTTGCTGCTAAATCTAATATCATCCGATATCCTAGAGTGATGTCGGACCATAATCCGCTTGTACTCAAGATCAGTGCGCAATGTAGTAGGGATAAGCCAGATGTATGGACGTTTAATCGGGGTTTGCTAAGAGATAGCACCAATGTAGAGGTTATGGCTGGTTGGATTATAAGATTTCTGGAGGAAAATTTGGGCAGTACTGGGATACAAAATGTGTGGGATACATTAAATGCTGGGATAAGGGGCAAGACTACTCGCTTTGGTTGGGAGGGTCAAAAAAAGAATAAAGCTGCATTAGTTAAGTTATATTCTAAATTAGAGAAGGCAGAGGCCAATTTGGCCCGTGCACTTGCTCAGGATGAGGACAGCGATCTTGTTCAATCTCAGATTATCCTAGCAAAAGCAGCGATAATAGAAATATCCCAAAGCAAGGCGGCTAGTAAATTTATGGCATGGAGGACAAAGATGTTTGAAAATAGCGAAAGAGTTGGACACCTACTTGCCTCTAGAACTAGGGATAGAGAATCTGTAATGCGGATAAAAAATATCTATGATCCCGATGTTGGTCTTGTGTGTGAAGAAGATGCTATTGTCGCATTTCAGAAATTTTTATCAAAAACTGTATAAAGAAGATATCCAGGAAAATGAGGTAATACAGGAGGAAATTCTACAAATGTTTTCGTTCTCAGCTGTCACCAATTATGATCGAAATGTTTCAGAAGATCCGGAAAGGAGACTTGCCTCCTGAATCGTGGAGAAGTGCTCGAATTGTGACATTTCTAAAGAAGGGTAAGGAACCCTCAGATACAGGGTCTTATCGACCCATCACACTTATAAATAGCGATATAAAGATATATGCCAAGATATTAGCGAACAGGCTTTCTGGTGTGATTATAAAGTTGGTTTCCCCTCGCCAGCATGGGTTTGTTCCCGGACGGGAAACAATAGACCACATTCGGAGTACAATTGCATTGTTTGATTTTACCAAGGTTTCAGGAGACCCTATGGCTTTAATTCTACTGGATGCAGAAAAAGCCTTCGATAGGGTCTCCTGGCCTTTTTTATGGGCAACTATGAAACATTACGGGTTGGGGGATAAATTCATAGGTGCAATAAAGAGTATGTATAATCAACCCAAAGCCCAGATCTCTGTTATGGAAATACAGGGTTATTATTTAGACATATTGATTTTGCTTATTTCAAACGGGTTAGGTTTAAGGTGCTGTGGGGGGCTTTTAAAGTCTGGTCTAGGATTCGGAAATTGTGCAGTATTGCACGGCTTCATATTTATTCTCCTCTGGTTGGGAACAACCTTCTGCCTGGAATTTTTCAAGATGCATATTTTAGAGAATGGGTTTCACAAGGGGTTACGGTAATTGAGGATATAGTCTCGGTAGCCGACCTGTTGACATTTGATAGTATAAAACAAAAGTTTGGAGTTAGCAATAGGCATTTTTTTAAGTTTCTACAGATTAGAGATTTTTTTTCTAGAAAAACGACTAATTGGTCTCAAATTCTGCTTATTGATGTTGTAAAAATGGGGCAACCAACTATTTCTAAGATTTATAAGCTACTAAATGAGACTCGGACTGATGATCTTGCTAAACATTTTAGTCGGTGGCAGACTGGATTAAATGCTGGACAGGAGGCCTGTGAGGAATCTTTAGGCTATACTCAAACAGCATCCATTTCAGCAAACCTCCAGGTCCAGTGCTATAAGACTTGGTTTAACCTCTATATTACTCCACATCGTATTTAACAATGGGGGGTACAGTTGGGGTTGATTGCCCCAGGTGTGGGGAATATGCTGTCAATGGTATTCATATGTTTGCATCTTGTTCTTGTTTGACGCCCTGTTTAAATAAGATCGAACAATATCTGGCGCAAATGTTAGAGCAAAGGGTTCCACTGCCCCCTCAGGCCATAATGTTGGGTGTAGTGGACCAGAATTTATCTGAACCTGAACGTAATTTTTTTTTTTACAACTATGGCAATTTTGCGACTTTCAATTGCTACTATTTGTCGGGACTCTACCCCCACGAATGTACACGAATGGCTGGCCAAATTGGTCAATGTGAACAAGTGGGAAATGCTGGTTTTTAGGAGAAGGAGCTCTAGGGTTCGGAGGGAGGGAGAACGCATTTGGGAACCTCTGAATAATTGGATGTCTGCTGAGAATTAAGGATTCAGGTTTTTTCTTCTTTTCATTCTGGGTAGTGTCAGTCTTTCGATGCGTGTCTATTTTTTATGTGTTTTTTCTTTCTCTATTACTGTTATATTAAATTTTGTTCTCTCTCTTCTCTTTCTCTGGCATTCCCTCTTCTGGGTGGGGGGATGGGGTGAAAATGATAAAAAGGGGATGTTTGACATGGTAAAAATGTATGTTAATTTGAAGATGTGAATGAACTAATTATCATGTCTTATGTCTAATAAATATGTTTAAAAAAAAAAGCATAACTGATTTTATTTATTTGCGGGTTTATAACGCGCTTGAATCGACTCCTTCCGGAGTATCTCTGTGCCCAAAACACCAGCAGCGTGTTCAAGCAGTCAAATGGATAGCAAATCAATCCTGATACAAGAATGTTTTGAGCTTCTTCCTGAAGTTCAAATGTTCAGGACATTGCCTCAACTCAAAGGGAAGCTTGTTCCATAGAATCGGGCCAACTACAGATAGGGCCTTACCACCCTGTCTGGCCCTTCTTACAGCCGGCACTTTCAGGAGAAGCTGGTTACTGGACCTAAGGGACCGAACCGGGTTGTATGGAATGAATTTATCTCTCCAGTGTAAGGGCCCTAGTCCATTTAGGCTCTTATGTATTAAACAGCAGATCTTAAATTTTACCCTGTTACGGACTGAGAGCCAATGCAGTTTCTCCAAAAGAGGTTTAGACGGTGTTCTGGGGGGGGGGGGGGGTGTTTAATACCAGCTTAGCCGCAGTGTTTTGAATCATTTGGAGTTTGGCTAATACTCCCTCATTGGCTGATAACAGAAGGCCATTACAATAGTCGAAACGACTAAGTATCAGAGCTTGCACCAAGGTTCTTCTGTTAAAGTCCGGTAACAGGGGAAATATCTTTCGCAACAGGCCGATGATATGGAAACAGGAACCCACAATGATGTCACAATGCTGCTTGAAAGAAAGTTCACGATCTAAGCGCACTCCTAGATTTTTCACAATTACTTTAGGGTCTGGGACCGGGCCTAGGAGTCCGGAGTCCACAGGATCTTTGCTTCTCCAAAAAGCACAACCTCTGTTTTGCCTACGTTGCATTGGAGGCAATTTGAGGTCATCCAATTTGCTACTGCCTTCATGCCATTGGAGAAAGATGTTTTTACTTCATCGGTAAGAGTTTTAAAAGGAAACAGAAGTTGTGTATCATCCGCATATGATACTGGGATGAAACCAAACTTTCTCAAGATTTTAGCCAGGGGGGCCACGTAGATGTTATAAATAATTTGCTAAAAAAGATCATATATAGATTTTGGCTATATTTAAAGCTCTCAAAATTCCCAAGATTCTGCACACTAACAGTTGAAAATGTATCAGTAACATTGTGTACTTTTCTGATGATTACGTTTCCTACTAATGTGAAAATATTACATTGCACAGCAGAGAGTAAAAAGGAAGAGGTGATTAAACAACTTGCCCTCGGTGCATGCACAGAAGCAAATGTGATTCATTAGGGACTGCAGTTTCAAATGTCTTAGACATTAACAGGGAGCAAAAGAGAAAATTATAATCAGGTTCTCCACAAGACAGGCACAGACAGCAATACTATGCTAAATTTAATTTACTTAGAGTTACAAAATGGGAATATTGATGTGCTGCCAAATGAGTCGCTAACGCTCCAATGATGTCAAAGGTAGATATTCATCCTTATTACTAAATTATAAAGCGTGCCTAAGTGTCAGTAGAAAAGAAATTTTCGACTCCTGTGCTTTCGTTTTACGGACTAAACCAATACTGCAATTCCTAGAACCCAATTATTTGTGTAATGAGCTCAGGACTGAAAACAGGATGCATCTGTGACTTGGAATCATTGAATAACCTTATTGAACCAATAGGTTTATTATTTCTCCAAATCCCTCTGACTAGGTCATGCAAGGCTGAGTTAAGGTCATCTATATTTAGAAAGGAAACACAAAAGAAAAGTGAGGAAAATATCCCTAGATTGTGCTGGTGTGTGTACCCTATAGGGTCCACTGTAGTTTTCCCTTATGTTAGCCCAACCGTACACGTTGAATACGTTGTAGGCTGCTTTTGCTTTACACCCTTTACAAAATATAGAGTAGAGGATTTCTAGTAGAGACAAGGTCCCGGAAGCAGAATGCTAGCCTTGTGTAATCTGAGATACAAACCAGCTAACGGCAAATGCCAGGAAAGGGGAACGTCACCATCCCAGACATCTATAGTATAATAATAAGGCTAGGCTTAGGCGAACACACCAATAACCATGACAGAGCTTTTCATTGTGTACAGGTTATTGATGATGTTAATTACATTACTACGTTTTGTGTTCTAATTGTAGCACAGTCTCTTCATAATAGAGCACAATAGTTTCAATAAATATTGTAAACTATTAAAAAAAAAAAAAGAAACTGGTGGAGCATATGCAGACGAATCAATGTGTGCGAGCGAGTGCAGCAAGGGAGGCCGACGGCAATAAGGGGGTTCGGGGGGGTTCTCCCCCGTGAAGACATTTAAAAAAAATTGGCATCTTTTTGGTGCGATTTTCAGCACGATTTCTGTGATAAAGACTAAAAATTCAGTTCTTCTAGGCATTCATAAAAGAAAACTCATACATTATTTCAGAGAATTTCTGGGTTACAAAGCAAGTCTGACTTCTGAAGAGGGCTAGGGTACTAGGCAAGACTGCTTTGGCTCTACCATTTCCAATAGAAAACACTAGTTAGCGATGTGAACAAGTTCAATGGACAAACCTGGGGTCTAGGGAGAGTCCCTCTCCTGAGAAATTTACAAAAGATTGGCAAATGGTGCATTTTAAAGCAAATGAATGCAGCGATAAAGCAAGGCTTATTAAGCAGTGGGAACGTAGAGTCTTGAAATATTAAACACATTAAAAACTGCCCTGTATCTTCTAGCATTAATTTGTTCAACAGTTACTGTAATATGTAAATTGTTCTGCATGACAACTTTAGCCCTTTAAAATGTATGCTTACCCAGTGTCTTGCACTGCATGCAGCATTACCTTTGGAAAAATATGCTCTAACCAGACTTCGGAAAGCACCCACAGCTGCTGGCTGTAACCAGCCAGTCATATAGAAATATGTGCAGACTGGTCTTTAAGTGAGATGAAAAAAGTGGGTGCTCCCTATAAAGGAGCATGCCAAATACATTTCTGTGATTCCCATAGTGTGCCATCAGACCGGTATTTTGGTTTCTCTCTGAGATGTAATTTTATCCAGATAAATGGCACAGCAACTGACATACGCCTAAAGCCTGTCAGTATGATTGGCTTTATCACTGGGTGTTAGCTGTTTAAGATAAATGAGTAACAATGATTTCTTATAAATAATTAACATTGAAAATGTTTACATTCTGAAATTCTGAAATAGTTAGTCTGTGAATTAAATAGCATTGAGGCCCGTGGAAGGATGTTTGGCCTTCAATTATGTGTGCTTTATGTTAGATATGTATACTCTTTTTCTCTGCATATCTTGTCCATCTGCATATCTTCAACACCCCTCTCTTTCCTCTTCAGCATCCTCTTTTCATTATTTCCCGAATGCCCTTCCTCACATCTCTGTCACTTCACCGCCCCCAACATGCACTGCACTCCATCAAATATAAGCACTTTCATTTCTCTTACTTTTGCCTTGCAAATCTTTTGACATCAGTGTGCCCCCTTCACACACATTTCCACAGAATTTCAGTTGCAAATGGAATACACAAATATTGTTCTGTGTGCTCTGCAGAGAGGCCAACCCACTGACAGGCACTTTGTTTGGCTTTAGTCTTAGCGCCTGCGTGCTCAATCAAAGCCCCTCATAAACAGCTGGCATGGCTCAAGCCTTAAAGTATGCACTGAAAAAATACAGATAAACAACAACATTATAAAATAGCTAACTCGTGGGTACCAGACAGACACAACCTCAGTGAAGCGCAACCAGTGAAATGCTAGAACAGTGTTATAGCAGCAGCACATAAAGAACGAGAAGACGAACACAAACATGTAATTTGCAGCTAATTGTCTTGTGAGTGGAGCTGGGAATTGAACGCTGGGCTCTGACTGGGTTGGCACAGCAGTGTCATGGCTGCCGAGACAGACCCCTCCCTGATGCCTGTCACTGTAATCTCTATCCCGCTCACCAACGTGTCCAAAACGAAAACTTGTCATTTTTACCTGAGGATTGTTTGAATGAAAGCGCATGACAAAAGCGTTGTGCGGTTAAAGTTTAAACATGAAACACTTGTCACAAAAATACAATTTTAAATTAGACACTGGGATGGGAGAGCTGAATATTCCGGAGTTGAATTTGATTGGCATTTGTGGAAAATAGCATTATTACATTTTGAAAATAAAAAACGTCTGACAGCACATAAAGACATAAAGACCACAATTTTGGAACGGAAAAATAAAAAATTTCTGGCAGCACACAAACATAGAAGGTCCAGAATTTTGCAACTGGCACACAATTGACAGCGCTCAGCTACATAGGAAATGCAGAGAACGAGGAACTGAGCAATTTCAGTGCATCCTTTAAGGTAGTAAGCGCTATATAAATACAAGTACTTGCCCTCACAGTTTACCCAATATCTTCTGTCAAGGCCACACGCTTCCTTCTTCCTGGCTTCCTTCTGTAGGGGTGCCTGCCCTCCACCCCATAACACCGTGCAAGGTCGGTCTCCACTGTGTGTTGTGGACACTGTAGGGTTCACATGTACAGCGTAGACTTGCACTAAGGATTAACTTCCCCCACAGGGGCATCGTGAGGCACCAAGAGTGCACGTCTAGAGAAA
Organism: Lissotriton helveticus; assembly: GCF_964261635.1. Lineage (NCBI taxonomy): Eukaryota > Metazoa > Chordata > Amphibia > Caudata > Salamandridae > Lissotriton > Lissotriton helveticus. Next base: position 1,456,327,577 of record NC_136063.1, on the reverse strand, counting down.
GTGCTGAGGTGAGCCTGTCCTCACCAGACGGGGGATCAAGGCTGTAAACCCCAAAACACTGCCATAACCCAGAACATTCGCGCTGCACACCCTGAAAAAGCTAAACGCACCCGCGCTGTCACTTGTCAAGCGTGCAGGCCACAGTAAAGTGCACCAGGTCGTAAGTTTCAATATGATGACTCCACGTCAGAGACAGGCAGTAAAGCAGGCTGCAGTCAGACACCATATCTGGCAGGGATGCTAATTAGACAGAAATCCTCAGTGCTACAGGAACAAACACTAATTGCAAGAAACCTCTCGCAATGGGAACCTTCCAGGACCCGCCAGCATGTGCACAAGCATCTGCCACCCAGGCACCGCACAGCAAACACGTATTGAAGGTCACACAAATGCAAATCAGCCAAGGCCGTATTCACTACTCCATACCATGCAAGAACTGCCTCTCTAAACAATAATATATGACGGACTTACCCCGGCATGGCACACCAGGGTCAGCCGCAGCTGGCATGCTCGTGGAAGGGAAGGAAAGGGAGGGGGGAGGTGAGGCTCGGGCGGGAGAATAAAACAAAAAATGTATAGTTACTTACTGCGACACAGGGTACCACTACCACGCCGCCTCTTCTCCTGGCCGCTGTTATGGTGGAGCCGGAATCCGATTCCATCCCGCGTGTTCTGACCTGCAGGAAAAGGAAGCAGGCAGCCTCCCTCCTCCTGCTACCTGTGATTGGCCATACCGCTTCAAGTGTGGCAGTGCTGTGTCACGCAAGCGTGGCACCCAATGAACAGTCAGCTCTCAGACTAGCAGTCACTGCGCGGAGTCTCGCACTCTCTCAGTCAAACCACATGCTGAATTAGCAGCGCCAGGATTGGCTAGAACACAGATGCCCCTCGCCCATTAGGAGACCTCGGGGCGGGGGGCTGCTGCATGAAGCAAGCAACCCTCGGTACCTCTCTCTCCTAAAGGGAAGGCAGCGGCTAGTAGTGCGCATGTTCGGGCTGGTCGTAAAAATGACCATGCCCAAAACCGAACATGCGCACTATTGCTGCACTCACAGTAATAACAACTGCTTGTTGTCTGTGTCAGTCACCACCAAGTGGCCCATAACAGCCGCACGGCGCACCGCTCGACTCGAGTTATTTCAACACAAAACAATCAGATAAGATTAAGTAGAAGTGCGAGAACGAATGATGAATGGGCCCTGGGGCCATGGGAGCATGTGGCATTAGTAGCCGGCGCGACAACGCCCCAGAGCCCAAATGGGCGCCCCTGCTGATTTCATGTCAGAAGTGGAAGGAGCCATTAGCTCCTGTACTATGACCCGGTCAGATATTGATATGTTTTTTCGACTTCTTTTGCCCCCTGATATGTGGAGAACAATTCGGAAAATAGATGAAAATGTAGCATATGGTGATACTTGGGTGCATTTAGAAGCAATAGATGCGGTTAGGGAACCTGCACAGAAACCACAACAGGAGATATTAGATCCTCCCAAAGCTATTGTGACTACGTTGAAAACTCATACCTCCTAAGAACATAGATTGGACAACGTTAGCGTCTTGTAAACAGAAAGCGGATGAGTCAGTTTCTGATTTCTTTACACGATTTGAAAAGACATTCCATGACATTAGTGGGCAGTCATTGACAGATGACATGGGTAAGCATTTGTTCGTTGACAAATTTGTCGCTAACATGTTGCCAAAAATAGCTAGTCGCCTTAAGGCTAGCCAGAGTTCGGGGACTACGTCTTCCCCAGTCTCCCTTTTGACTATGTCCCAGTATTATGAGCATTTATACAGGTGTTTAGATAGGCCAGATGCTGATTTGTATCCAAAGATTCCTATCCTTCCTAGTATGGAATCCATGCCCCAATAGGTGATCACGGCGGGTCTTCCTCAAGACAGGTGCGCGGGGTGTGGGGGGGGGCGAGACAGTTCTATTTGTAGGCCGGTGATCTCAGCCTGAGGCAAATGGGCACAATGGCCAATTATCTGTAAACTGGATGAGGCAGGTTACCAAACAAGACGATGGTCCGCAGTCCCATCCATCTACTGCGTAAAGTCAGGATCATCCTGACTTTACGCAGTAGATGGGTGGGACTGCCGAACATCGTCTCGTTTGGTAACCTGACTCATCCAGTTTACCAATAATTGGACTGTCTCGCCCCACCCACACCCCGCGCACCAGTCTTGAGGAAGACCCGCCGTGACCACCCATTGGGGCACCACAGGGTCGAAACGTAGACGCTTGCCCTAGGTCCAGTACCACCAGGATTCCATACCAGGAAGGATAGGAATCTTTGGATCCAAATCAGCACCTGGCCTATCTAAACACCTGTATATATATGAAAATTTTTTCACTGTATATAATGCTCACCACCTAAACACCATGCACATGTGTCACCCAATTGCACTCTAATATTGATCTTGACAGTCTACCTATGTAATTTATGTATCATTGAATGAAGTAATTCTGATATAAAATAAACAATATCATTCAAATCTTTGATCTCACGTCCTATTCATTAAGTGCTAGGTGTTAGATCTTTGTGTGTTAGAGAGCTTTTTTATTCTGATTGCATTAATAGGATCCCCAAATCACTCTTGTCCTACCCGACAGAACCACTTTTTGTTTAAACATTAATTTCCCAGGTTCTGAGGGACACAGAGTCACCCCTTTTTCTTAAACTAACCAGTATTATGAGCGTCAGGAATTGGAAGCAAAAGGCAAAGAGGATAAGAAGGTTAAGGATTTAAAGCCGAAAGTAATGTTGTCTCAAGTATATGGTCCACCGTTCAGAGGTGGTGGAAGAGGCGGATGTGCAGTATATACCCCTGGTGTACCCCCTTTCTCTCAAGCAACTTTATCTCCTGATCAGTGTGCTCATTGTAAAGAGATTGGACATTGGCGTTCTGAGTGCCCCCCTTTGCGAGGTCAGCAGTATCAACGGGGTAGAGAAAGCATGAGAGGACACCCAGGGAATTCAGGACAAAGGGTAGGAATAGGAAATTGTCCCAGGTTGGAGGCAGTTGAACATGGACCAAATTATTCTAATACCTTTGATAGACGGAATCAATATCAAATGTCAGATTATTCGGCTGATGGTCTTGGGAATTCTGACTATGCATAGGAATGCCTAGGATGGGGTAAGGAACCGGTTGAGGTCCCAGTAGATTAGAAAGGTCCTTATGTTGATGCAAATGTTTTGGGCTCTACTGGTTGCTTTCTGGTTGATACAGGGGCTACTCATAGTGCTCTGTCTAAAACATTGGTTCCTAGGGCTCCCCTATCTGGTGCAATAATAACATTGATAGGATTCAATGGGACCTACACCTACATTTAGCCCACTGTTACAGCCACTTGCATTTAGTCTTGATAAATTCACTGCAAAATGTAAATTTTTGCTTTCCTCTAACACGCCGGATAATATTGTGGGTATCGATATGCGCAAATATTTTCGTGCTACAATATGTGTGCATCTTATTTTAAATTATAACTATCCAATGGTTGAGAGGTCTTGTCTCATTAAAGAGGATATCGCTCTGGCATCTTTACCTAGTACTTTCTAGGCTACATCAGATACCGATGTGGGACAAATGGTTATCCCACCAGTACATATTCAAGTTAAGCAAGGTGCTTCATTGCCTTGACTGCCCCAATATAAAATATCTTGGGAAGGCGAAGAAGCATTGACACACATTGTTCAAGATTTGATCAAGGTGGGGGTTGTGGAAGAAGTCCCTTATAACATCTGTAATAGCCCTATCCTTCCTATTTTGAAAAGAGACACTGATACTAAAATTTACAGATTCATTATTGATTTACGAGAGGTTGTGGTGCCCCAATACCCGGTAGACTCTGACATCGACCCTTCTTACTATGGTTCTTCCACTGCCACTACATTTAGTGTCATTGTTTTGTTCAGCTACACTTTGAGCAATAGATCATACAGATTCTGTAAAGCTCTACAAGGGTATACAGAGAGTCCTAGCATTTATAGCCAGGCATTTAAAAGGCAGTTTGATTATTTTCCTGGACCGAAAGGGGTGGCTCTTATTCAATATGTCAATGGCATCTAGTTGGCTGCCGATACCCCTGAATAGTGTAAAGATGGAACACTATCCTTGTTATTATTTCATGCTTCTCATCATCACAAAGTCTCTCAGAAGAAGTTGCAATTCTGTAGACAGCAGGTTACTTATTTAGGTCACCTCCTGTCTAAGGAGGGACGTGCACTCACATTAGATCGCATTCAGACCATTTTAGACACTTCTGTGCCCCGTACTCAGAAGGATGTCCGTGCACTGATTGGCCTTACTTCTTTCTGTAGGCAGTGGATCCCCAGCTTTTCGTACATTATTAAACCCTTGTTGGCCCTTTTGACTAAAGACACTCCGAAGCCTGTCCCATGGACTACTGAATGCCAGAATGCCTTTTAACAGCAACATCAAGCTCTTTGTTCTGCACCAGTATTAGGAACTCCAGACTACACTAAGACTTTCACACTCTATGTACACGAGAAGGAAGTTTGTGCTTTCTCAGTTTTAACACAGGTGATAAACAACGTCCTTGTGCATATTTCTCAGCTGCCCTTGATCCAGTTGCCCACGCACTGCCTGGTTGTTTTCGAGCGGCTGTGTCTATACGTCAGAGTGAGGAAATAGTCTTGTCACATAGATTGTTTGTGTTAGTACCTCATTCAGTCGATGCCTTGCTAAATCAAACGAAAACACAGCATCTGACTAGTGCCCGTTTAACAGGATATGAATTGACACTTTTAACCCCTCATATCACGTTGAAAAGATGTTTGACTTTGAATCCTGCTACATTATTGCCATTTCCAGCTACTCAGTCTCAATCACAGGAGTTGCATTACTGTATATCCCTTACTGAAGAACAAACAAAGGGTTGTGTTGACCTACAAGATACACCTCTTTCTAACATTGATGGGGAATTGTGGGTTGATGGATCTTGCCTGACGTTGCCTGATGGCACTACATCTGCTGCTTATGCAATTACAACACTTCAAACAATAGTCGAGACAGCTCATATCTCACAGAAGTCAGGTCAAGCAGCCGAGTTGATAGCACTGATAAGAGCATGTGAGCTTAGTACAGATTTGCTTGTTAACAATTACACTGATAGCCAATACGCCTTTGGCGTGGTACATAGCTTTGGCCAGCTGTGGAAAGAAAGAGACTTTCTCACTTCACATGGGACACAAATAGTGCATGTGGAATTAGTACATAATCTCCTTACTGCCTTGACCTATTCTAAGAAAGTGGCGATTGTTAAATGTAGCTCACACAGGAAAGTGACCGATAAAATAGGAGCAAGCAATGCCTTTGCAGATTACACAGCTCTGGAGACCACAATGCAGAGAAGTACCACATCTATGTATGTAGTTAAGTCACAGGCTGAACCTTGGCATGATGCCAGGCAAGAAGTGCTGGACATGCAACAATCTGCCTCTGATGATGAATTAGACCAATGGTCCAAGGAGGGAGCCTTGAACAATGAGGGCTGCTGGAGGAATAAAGAAATGACAACATGGAAGTTACCCACAGCCTATTTACACCCTATGATTCATATGGCACATGGGCCGGCACATGTTGAAGCATCCATAATAGCAACGCAACTTATGCAAGTTTGGGATTATCCAGAGATTGTAGGTACAGCTAATAAAATAGTCCAGTCTTGTCTGAACTGTCTGCAGTATAATCCTGGAAAGGAAACATGAACTCCAACAGGAGGGTTTGCAATACCTACTGCACCTTTTGAGGTTCTGCAAATGGACTACATACAGCTTGAGCGTTGTAACAACCTAAAGTATGTCTTGGTAGTGGTTTGTGCCTTTAGTAAATGGGTGGAGGCATACGCTTCGAAAGATAATACAGCTCTTACTACAGCAAAGGTGCTCCTAAAGGAGTTCTTTCCCAGATTTGGCATTTGTCGAGTTTTGTGGAGTGACAACGGACCCCATTCATTGGACAAGTTGTTGAGTATCTTATGAAAGGGTTGGGAATTAAGCAGAAGTTTCATGCTGCTTTTCACCCACAATCAGCAGGACTAGTGGAACGCTACAACTCTACCCTCAAATTAAAATTGGCTAAAATACCGGCTTCCACATCTTTGAAATGGCCTGATGCACTGCCTTTAGCATTGCTATCCATAAGATCAATACCACATACAGGATCTGGCCTCACACCGTATTAGGTGGTTTTTGGAAGGCCAATAAATATTTGGGGGATTCTTAAGCCACGCCCTATACATGATGTACCCTATGTATTGATGAATGACTATTTGTCTCAGTTGACTGACAGTATGTCTTCTATTTATCAACAGGTACGGGAGACTCTTCCAGACAGATCGCAAGGTGACGGCCACTGCTTGCGCCCTGGTGACTACGTCATCACAAAGTCCTTCCAGAGAGCCAGCTCCCTAGCACCGAGATGGCGAGGCCCTGAGCAAGTGGTGCTGGCCACTAGGACTGTTAAAGACATTATGTGGTAAAGGAATTGTGTGGTAAAGGATGTGTGGTATAAGCATTGCGTAGTAATAGACATTTCATCCTTGAACCAGCTTTAAATAAAGAAGATTTGGGTAGATGGGGCAACAATTACATTTCATGGGGAAGTTTTTTAAGTGTGAGATGAATAATATACATTATGTAATACTCATTCATCTGCATTATTCCCTTAGTCTTTCTCATTTGGTGAAGTGACTTTACCCAATTCTTCACTATGCACAGTATCTACTCCTGAATGATTACTGCAATTAATTTTTAGTTGCAAACTACAGATTGTTATCTTTACTTTAACACTCTTTATTTCGTTTTTATGAAAGGTAATACTCATACCTTCACCTATAACATCTGATCGGCAAGAAAACTAGTAGTGTTCTCACTAAAGAAGGCCAACACCCCCACCACCTCCCCGCCCCACACTCCAATATATATGCCTTGTTATAGGTACCGTGTGAGAATAGCGATATTGGTTTACACTCACAAGTCATGAATCACAAACTGCACTTTGTATGAGGTTTTGTAGTGCTGCAGTAGTGCTACAAAAAACCACAAAGTGCTATTCATACACTACACTTTTGTAGTAACTTAGACTTTTGAGTAAATACGTTTCAGTATTCACAAACTGCACTTCTGCTGTAAATGAAATTTTCTAGTTAAGTCACTACCCCCGTTATTTTCCATGCGGGGGTTGCTGTACCTGTGGTTGGCCATGTATAATACAAGACTCTCTACAATAGTGTATCTTACTACAAAATGGTAAGCCACTACTAAAATGCAGGTTGTGAACATTGACAAGTAGTAAACACATTTAAAAGTGTAAACTAACTCAAAAGTATGTTCCCTTTGTAAATAAGGCCCATATATGCTAACAGTCCTCAATTTGTGGAATATGTTCTCCCTATGGCAGCAGTGGCCTGTCCTTTATGGCGGAGACCCCCACTCACCTTTGGCCATCAAAAAAAGTGTCTGTCAGACTGAGCAAAGGTCAGCCTGACAGACAATCTTTATTTTCAGGTCAGGCAACTAAGAGCTCGATATTCACTAAATATGCAGGCACCTGGCTGCCCGAGCTGTACTTTGCCAGACTGAAGATGTCACAGCTCTGTGGTTGTGACCTCTTCAACCTAGCAAAAAGGCTCGAGGCCCTCCCCCTCTTAATGGGCGCGTCACTGATAGCCTCAGACCTGGGCACTTTTAAGCCCTGAAGTGCCCAGGATGTAGAGTCTTTCATTCATACCTTGTCACAAAGTGGGTGGCGTTAGCATTCTCACTGACCCCATCCTACTCTTCTCCGAGGTAGGGTCTGCTGCATCCCCTCATTGGCTGGCCTAGTGTGCTTGTGAATGATGGGTGTATGTTTGCACGCTTGTGAATGTGATAAAGATCAATTCAAAATGGTCAGGCGATTTAGTTGATGTTTCCTAAGTTAAATTTGCCCGGCGTTAAACGCCTCTAATACCATACCAAGTTATCCAATAAAGAGGCAGGCGCTGGAGACAGGAAGACAGGAAACAAGTTTTATTCCGACGGATTGGAACACGTCAGATCGGACAACAAGGTATCGTCTCGAGGTGCTCTCCCAGCCTCTCTGGGGCCTGGTCTTTTATACACTGGTTTAAGACATGTGAACGTTCTTTATTACAACAAAGACATTGTGAAGTATGAGGATGACATCCCCGGCACCCCCCCCCAGTTCCGGCCCATTCCAACACATGACAACAGTAGAGGCCCTTACCCCTCATACAATGGGAGGGGGCTATCACGTAGCTGAGTGTTCTGCCGATTCCTTTGGAATGTGTGCGCCTGATCGAATCTCAGGGAGTGGGGAGGTCATGATCAATAGTGGCTCCTTTCAAGAGAGGCGAGTGCATACAGTAGTGGGCAATAAACTGTATCCTCAGGCTAAGGGATGACCAGCGGTTCGTACAGGCAATTGGGCTCAGAGGAAGGGGTCATCAAAGGAGGGGTATTCATGGACGGAAAGAAGGTGTTGGTCAGGCGCGGGGTGTGATTCTCAGAGACAGAGTCATGCGGGAGGGGAGAGCTTATGCCTTGTGCATGTGAGAGCGGGGACAGCCAGGGTGCGTGGGGGAGGCTCGCAAGGTTCAGGGAAGTGTGCTGACGGGTGATCGTCAACAGGGAGACCATGGTACCTAAAATGGCTGTCGTGTATGTTCATACGTGAGTCTGCAAGATGGCGTAGATGATGTTCAGTACACGAACTAAAATTCCACAGTCCTCCCTTTTAACATGTCTCGCCAGCTTGTCAGTTTGGATCGATCCCCATGAGACCCCGTACCTCTATCTCGTATAGGGGACTCATGTGCTCAGTTTTAAAGTCCAAAGTCTTAGGGCACATACAGTTGGAAATGAGTGCACACAAAGATGGTAAACATTGAATACCTAAGCAACACCCACACAGTATCATGATTGGTATCAATATAAACGTGAACAATCTCCATCCCCAGTCCTTCAAAGTGTCCCAGAACCAGCCTCCAAGTGACCATCCTTCCTGCTCCTGGTGAACCTCTGAGGACAGTCTGTGAAGGTGTTCGATTGCCTTGTAGACCGAAGGCGAGTTATCTGGCACATAGGTGCAACAGCTGGAGCCGATGATGCGGCATGCACCTCCACGGTCGGCCAGAACCACATCTAGAACAAGGCGATTTTGAAGGGCCACCAGGCGGACTGCCTGAAGCTCAGCCGTGTTGTTAGCAAGGATGCCAGCGGTGATGTTAATGGCTGTTTCTACTGCCTGTGTCAGGTGTCGGATAGCGCGGCTATTTGCCATTGGGCCCCACAGAGGAACAAGTCCCTTTGCCGGATCCAGGAACTGTGCTCCGGTGGAGTCGGCTTGTCCAATGTCTCCGGCGCGCTTTTGCCGGTGATGGTAGGCTGGGGCCACGTATGTGGGAGGAAGAATGAAGGCGATGGGGCACGTACCCCTCCAGCCTTTTGGGAGCCAAGTGTAAGCTTTGGTGCCACAAACAAAGTACATATTCGGGGAAGCAACAAAGGAAGGAGGATCAACTGAGACCAGTGTTCTGGTGGTGCGGCAGGAACTGTGACCCACCAGCTGTGTTCCCTGCCTTCAAGACACACAAGTCCTGTGACATTGATGACAGACAGAGCCACGGTCAGGGTAGCAGCTGTTTGCTTCCGTAGGTGGGAGAAGGTGGGTCTGGCTGGATTGTGGAGTACTTGCATTTCGACTCTTTCTTTGGCAGGAATGTTCATAAGGAAGGCGGAACCTGAGACCGCAGGACAAATGGGGGCAGACGTTCTTCCTGTTTTGTTCAGCCAGAACCCATAGTAGAAGTGTGACACTGTCTGACCAGAAGCGGCGTTGTCCTTGTTGCTCTCCTGCAAGAGGATCAGCCAGGCGAGGCAGGAGCCGTGAACTGAGAAAGGAGAAGGGATGAAAGGTATAGAGTGTTCAGTGGCATGCGGGAGCAACCCGCAGATCCAGCAGTTCGTGGCATTTGTAGCAAGGTTGTGCTGGTGCAGCAGTTGCACGAAGGAATTGTTCCAGAACTCCCTACGCCTCTCTCGGAGCTGAGGCAAAAGGGGGATCAAATGATGCTCTTTCACGGTGATTGGCTGTACAGTGGCCAGCAATGTCTGGTGAGCGGGTGTGCTGTCCTCCAAGATCCAGAAGGAGGTCATGAGGAGGAGGCAAAAGAGGAGAAGGATGAAGTAGGCGATTGTCTTTGATTGGTGCAAATTGTCAGTCTTTGGGTTCCTGTAGTGGGTATTTCCGGTTGCTTCCGACGTCTTCTTATCTGGCGCTTCCATCATCTTCTTATCTGGCGCTTCCATCATCTTCATCTTCAAGGTGCTCGGTAGTGGGCAGAACCACAGACTTTGTTTAGTTTCTCTCTGGGTAACCCTTGGTTGCTTTGGGTCACCGTTCTGAGATTTTTAACTTAGTCAGTGGCCTACTTAGCCGAAGCTCCCTCCTTTCGACGCAGGAAATACCCTTCTCGGGATGGCACAGTGGGATCAGAGTGTTTTGCAAGTTCAAGTGCCTCGGTATCAGGATAACAGTTCAGTGATGGTGGGTCTTTGTTCAGGAGCTCTTCCTGGGTGCTGACGTTGTCTGTCGTGGCCAGGGTCGAGGAGACCTTCTTGCAGTGGTGTGCGTGCAGCCAGTGCTTTTTCCCCTCCACTCGAAGAGCCGTCCGAGTGGTGATCAGTACTTGCCAGGGGCCCGTCCACCGGGGTTCCAGACTCTTTGCCCGTTGAAAATTCCGGACTAGGACATACTCTCCCGGTTGGATATCGTGACCGGGACCCCTGGAAGCATCGGGGATGGCCTGCTGCACCTGTTGATGAATGACAGACAACGTTTTAGTTAACTTGTATAAATAAGCTGACAGCAGGACATCGGGGACGTCGTGAATGGAGGTCGGCTTGGGGGCAGTCCAGAGGTTCATTGGTCGCCCAAACACAACCTCGTATGGGGTCAAGTGGTGCTTAGTGGGAGTGGAGCGCATCGATAGTAATGCCAGTGGGAGGGCATCTGGCCACTTAAGTCCTGTGGTGGCCACTATCTTTGACAGTTTCAGTTTCAGTGTAGCGTTGTGTCGCTCAACCAGGCCAGCGGATTGGGGGTGGAAGACTGCATGGAATCTCTGTTTTACCCCCAACCCCTTCAGGATCAGTTGGATAACTTCAGCTATGAAGTGAAGGGCCATTGTCGCTCCATAAAATTCGACAAAGGCCGTAGCGAGGGAAAAACTCTTTCAGTAGTACTTTGGCAGTAGTCATGGCAGTGTTATCTCGGGTCGGATAGGCCTCCATCCATTTGCTGAAGGCACATACAATGACTAATACGTACTTCAAGCCTTGGCACCTCTCTAGCTGAATGTAATCCATCTGGAGGACCTCAAAGGGGTGGTCGGGGATCCCAAACCCTCCACGGGGTACCACAGTTCCTTTCCCGGGGTTGTGTTGTAAGCAGATAAGGCACTGCTGGACCAGGCGTTTGGCTGAGTCGGGGATCTTGTTGTTGTGCCAGACTTTGGAAATGAGTTCAATCATGGGGGCAGAACCTATGTGTGCAGGGGAGTGTGCCATTGTCAGTATGGGGATCAAGTATGCATCAGGCAGCAACCATTTGTTCGTGGCTTTTGTCCGCCAGCAGCCTTCATCGTCCCTTAGACCCACCCGCGCCCACTCAGTCAGTTCGTGTGGTGTGTTGGCCGATTGGATGTCCCTGATTGTTTCCCTAGCGTCGGTCCATTTTTCTGCTTGTGACCTGGTCACATACATGCGTGTCGTTGTCCTATTCTCAGCTGTGGTTCGGGCAGTGATGTCGGCTAGTGCGTTTCCCTGTCCGACTAAATCTGTCACCTTCTTGTGTGCCTGGCATTTGATCACTGCTAATTGTTTGGGGAGAAGAACTGCTTCAATTAGGGCGGAGACTAGATCTCCATGAAGAATGGGCGTGCCGTGGGACGTCAGGAATCCCCTTTCCCTCCACAAGAGCCCAAAATGATGAACCACCCCGAAGGCATACTGGCTGTCCGTGTAAATGTTTGCCGTGGTTCCCGCTGCTATGATACATGCTCGTGTGAGGGCAATTAGCTCTGCTGCCTGTGCGGATCGTTGTGTGATGCGAGCTGTTTCAACTACTGTTTGAGCTGTCGTCACCGCATAGGCAGCAGAAGTGGTGCCGTTTGGGAGTTTGATACAAGAGCCATCTACCCATAGTTCTCCATCAGGGTCTGTAAAAGCAACGTCTCGGAGGTCAATTCTACTCCTGGTCTGTTCGTCCGTGAGGGTCACACAGTCGTGTATAGGGGGCACATCGGGGTCATTTTCAGGCAAGGGCAACAGTGTAGCAGGATTCAATGTCGTGCATCTCTTCAGGGTGATGTGGGGTGCAAGTAGAGTCAATTCGTACCCTGTCAGTCGTGCACTAGTCAGGTGTTGAGTCTTGGTCTGGTACAAAAGGGTGTCAACTGCATGGGGTACTAATACCGTGAGAGAGTTCGAAAGTACAATTCCCTCACTCTGGCGGATAGAGACAGCAGCAGCGGCTACTGCTCGAAGGCAGGCAGGTAGAGCTTTGGCGACTGGATCAAGAGTGGCAGAGAAATAGGCACAAGGGCGTTGTTTGGCGCCGATGGGCTGAGTTAGAACAGACAATGCGCATCCCTCCCTTTCGTGAGTGAAGAGGGAGAAGGGCTTGGAGTAATCTGGTGTTCCTAGAACGGGTGCCGAGCAAAGGGCATCCCGCAGCTCCTTAAAGGACGCTTGGCATTCGGGGGTCCAAGGGAGTGGGAAAGGGACATCTTTGGCCAACAGGGAAAGTAGGGGTTTTATGATGAGACTGAAATTCGGTAACCATTGTCGGCAGAAAGAGGTAAGGCCCACTAATGAACGGACTTGTTTCTGTGTTTTGGGAATGGGGGTGTCTAGGATGGTTTGGATTCGGTCGGGCGTAAGTTTCCTCCCTTCTTTGGACAGGAGATGGCCTAGGTATGTTACTTGGGGCTGGCAGAACTGCAGTTTCTTTTTGGAGACTTTGTGGCCATTCTCCGCAAGAAAGTGCAAGAGTTGGATAGTGGCTGTGATTGCAAGCGGAGTGGTGTCGGCCGTCAAAAGGATATCATCGACATATTGGATCAACACCACTCCATCTGGTAGCTGGACGGCGTCCAGCTGTCTTTTGAGGGCCTGGCTGTAAATGCTGGGACTTTCAGTGTAGCCCTGGGGAGCTCTACAAAATCGGTATGAACGGTTTTTTAAAGTGAAGCCGAAGAGATAGCGGCTGTCTGGGTGGATGGGGATAGAGAAAAATGCATTTTTAAGATCAATAACGGTGAAGGTGGTGGCGGTGGACAGGATGAGAGTCAGAATGGTGGCGATGTCTGAGACTACGGGGTACTGTGGTACCACCACTTTGTTGACTTCTCGCAGGTCGATGATGAAGCGGTATGCTTTCTCATCTCCCTCACCTTGCTTCTTAACAATGGGTAGGATAGGGCTATTGCAGACATTACTGACCACTTCCTCTACCACTCCTGCATCTACCAAGGACTGAATAATCGCTACCAATGCCTTCTCGCCTTCGGGCGATATCCGGTACTGTGGGAGTTTCGGGAGTATTGCATCTGGTCGAACAGTTATGTGTACAGGATCGATCATCATTCGTCCTACATCCGAGTCGTTTCTGGCCCATAGGTACAGGGGTAGGGTATCGAGCGAGGATAGGTCAGCATCTGTTATGGCGTACATATGTCGTGTGGGGTAGGGTCTGGACATGCTTGGGTTGTCGTACAGGATGACTCGGACTCCATCCGGGGAACACCTAATAGTAGCTCGGAAATGTTTCAGTAAATCAATACCCATAATGGCGTCAGGGGAGTTGGAGGAGAGCAGAAATGTTGTGTCAGTGGGATTTTTTCCTAGGTCAAAGGAGATAGGTTCAGACAGGGGGTTGGTGGAGGGCGTTCCATCGAAACCTATCGATGTAATGTGTGAGCCAGACAAGGGTGCCCTTGGAATCAGTCGCTTTGATAATACACTACGTGTCGCTCCAGTGTCTACCAAGAATGGAGACTTTGTACCCAGGACCTTAGCAGTGACGTAAGGACCTTGCTGGTCAACACAGAGCTCGACTGGATCCCTCCCTTGCCCCTGGCAGTCCTATGCAGAGTCGTGAGCATTGTTGTAGTCGGACTGTTGGCACTGATTCTGTCGGGGGCGGTCAAATGTGTTTGATCTGCCAGGTCGGTCATTGATGGTGTCGTTGGCCTGCCCTCGCCCCTGCCCTCCAGTTTTGGGGCCATTTGTCATGTCCCTTGTCTCTTTATTTTTAATCATTTCCCGAAGGGCCAGGCATTGGGACTTCCAATGTCCAAATTCTTTGCAAAATGCACACTGGTTCTCATCGAGGTCAGTTCGTGGAGCACCGGGTGTGGGGTTGCGGTCTCTAGTGGGTGGATTCCTAGGGGCATTCGACTGGTAGTTCCCCCTATACCGTTCCCTTCCTGTAGTCACTCCCTGTAATTGAGCAATCATCAATCGTTCCTTTAAGTCCTTTTTCTTTTTCTCATTCGCCCTCTCGTTCTCGTTCTTTTGGTGTTCATAATACTGAGCCATCTGAAGGATAGCTGCAGGTTTGGAGGCTCCCCAACTACTCTCACTCGTCTGTAACTTTTGGGAGACCTCTTGCGATAGCCCTTTTACGTAGTTTTGCACGAATAGGTGTTGTCCGGTTGCGGTGGTCATGTCTTGGCCACTGTAGTCGGAGAACACCGTTTCAAATCGGGAGAAATATTCTGATACGTCTTCCTGGGGTTTCTGACGGCAAGCCGTGACTACCGACCAGTCTACCTTCTTCTCTGGGATCAATGTCTTTAGTTTCTGCACTATTTTGTCTGGGAGTTCCAGTATGTCTTTTACAGGTTTCTTTCCGGGCTCTCGCTGCCCGTCTAGTTCATTGAGTTGTTTCCAGGTGTGTCCGAACAGATCCGTGTGGTCGGCTTTCCGGATTTGCTTCCACACATCGGCCGGCAGACACAACCCGAAAAACAAATCAATGTCCGATAGAGTCATTATAGTTGAGCCCAAGGCTGTGCATAGTTCGGTATAAAATGCTGTAGGGTTCTTTCTTAAATCGGGCAGGGTTTGCCTAAAAGTTAAAATATCTTGCCGATCCCATGGTTGGTAAACCCAGTTATACACAACCCTCCCTTTTGCATCTGCGTGGTTGATATCATCGTTTGTTCCCTGACCTCTTGGGGGAACCCAGTAGGGGGCGGCTTCTCTGATAGGCATCATAGTGTTGGCTGCTTCTAATGAGGGCTCAATCGTCTCAGGGACTGTGATCTTGACCTCTGGTTTCTGTTCCGCGAGGTGGCGGAAGACCTCAAGCGTTTGCATGAAGAGGTCCGTCACATCGCTCTCAGTCCCATCTCCAACATCGACCCTTCTATATAGAGTCGTCAGTTTTGCAGGACCCTTATTCTGGTACCTATCCTCATATGCGTTCAGGGTGTGGTAGCTGAACCGCAGAATGAAATGCCGTCTGTGACTACCGGCATGTGAGTTGTGCATATTCATCGTATATTCTTCGCTCTCCTTCCGTTCTACCAATGTTTTTGCTATCTTGTCGATTCCATCCCGCTCATCTTTGCTCAACCTATTTGATCTGGATGCTAGCTGTTTGTCAGTCTCGAGTTCATCTGGTGTTGTTACCAATGCAGCCGGTGCGAAGGCCTTAAGAGTCGGGGCACTAGCACTAGGGTTACCCTCGACTGCACTCTGAACTGGTGAGTGTTGTGCTTGAGGCTGGCAGGGAGCATAAGGAGGGGGCATGTAGATAATTGGAGGACCGAGCAGTAACTCGTCATTTGCCCGCTGTTTGGAGGGCATCTCCGGGTAGAGCGTAGGGGGGGTCCTGACAGGGCATTGGCCTGCCAGTCCTGATTCTTGTGTTTGTTTAACTTCCTCTCTTCTTCTTATTTCTTCATCTAGTTCTTTTGCGGCCAGATGGGCTGCTTTTCGTAACTCTTTCACTATTTTTGCTTCTTCTCTTTTCCTTCGCTGTTCTGCTTCTTTGCGCCACATGCCAAACTATCGAGCATAGTGGGCGTTGCCTTATTTATTTTTACAGCTGCTTCTAACGTTTTTATTTTATTTTCATCAAAAGAACCTATCAGTGGCCACTGACTTTCGGGATTCTTTTTTGTATATTTATGCCATAACTTACTATAAGCTATAGCGACTAGTCCTTGCTTAGTAAACATGTCCTTATTAGGGGTGCCTTCCAATGGAGGTGGATGGTTCATCTCTAATAAGCGGTCCGGGTTGACCCAACTACTAACCAATGGGGAGAAGATAGGCATGACGGATTACAATGGGGGGCAAAAGCCTGCACTACCTATCTTTTCACTACTTGCAAAGACTGGACAGAATATTCTATTCTACGCTGTTTGCAAACAGAGAATACCTCCAGAAGGAACCAATTCCTGCAAAGGGAGAGAGAATATTCCTATTCTTCCCCGTTTGCAGGCAGAGAAGATCCTTAAGAGAACCAACTTCGAACAATTCAATACTCGATCAAACAATCAATCAATGGGGAGAAAAATAGGCACGGCAGATTACAATGGGGGACAAAAGCCCGCGTTACCTACCCTTCACTATCTGCAAAGACTAAACAGAGTATGGCGACTCTGTGCTTGTTTGCAAATAGAGAATCTCTCAGAGACAATAAAATGAGTAATACTAGTATTTTCAAACAATCAAACAATCAATTTCGCAATTTGTCGTGTGTCACGACCTTACCCGGACCGCATGGACAGTTTCTCGTCTTCCGCTTCCAGCGCCCGATCATCCTCTACTCTCTGTTGCTATCGCGGCACTCCTGGTGGTTCCCAGTCAGGACCGTAGATCACTCGGGAGAGGTCTGCTCGGAATCAGTGAAGTTCAGATGATCGGCTGTCAGACGAGGGTCTATCGGACAGGAGCTCTCCCGATCGTTGCAGTCGTTCACTCTGTCGTCGGGACCTCTCCCACTGGATCCACGTGTCGCTGATGGGTCCCGCGTTTGGGACGCCAATTGATAAAGATCAATTCAAAATGGTCAGGCGATTTAGTTGATGTTTCCTAAGTTAAATTTGCCCGGCGTTAAACGCCTCTAATACCATACGAAGTTATCCAATAAAGAGGCAGGCGCTGGAGACAGGAAGACAGGAAACAAGTTTTATTCCGACGGATTGGAACACGTCAGATCGGACAACAAGGTATCGTCTCGAGGCGCTCTCCCAGCCTCTCTGGGGCCTGGTCTTTTATACACTGGTTTAAGACATGTGAACGTTCTTTATTACAACAAAGACATTGTGAAGTATGAGGATGACATCCCCGGCACCCCCCCCCAGTTCCGGCCCATTCCAACACATGACAACAGTAGAGGCCCTTACCCCTCATACAATGGGAGGGGGCTATCACGTAGCTGAGTGTTCTGCCGATTCCTTTGGAATGTGTGCGCCTGATCGAATCTCAGGGAGTGGGGAGGTCATGATCAATAGTGGCTCCTTTCAAGAGAGGCGAGTGCATACAGTAGTGGGCAATAAACTGTATCCTCAGGCTAAGGGATGACCAGCGGTTCGTACAGGCAATCGGGCTCAGAGGAAGGGGTCATCAAAGGAGGGGTATTCATGGACGGAAAGAAGGTGTTGGTCAGGCGCGGGGTGTGATTCTCAGAGACAGAGTCATGCAGGAGGGGAGAGCTTATGCCTTGTGCATGTGAGAGCGGGGACAGCCAGGGTGCGTGGGGGAGGCTCGCAAGGTTCAGGGAAGTGTGCTGACGGGTGATCGTGAACAGGGAGACCATGGTACCTAAAATGGCTGTCGTGTATGTTCATACGTGAGTCTGCAAGATGGCGTAGATGATGTTCAGTACACAAACTAAAATTCCACAAATGCATGGGGGTGTGAGTGAGTGTTCATGTAGATGGGTGAGTGCATGTGTGGCCCTCCCGCCACCTTCTTCCTGTTTGATTTACCGGCCGCCACTGCCCTACGTACTAAACATCCTTGGGAGTCCTGATGGCCTGGAACTGTAATATATCTGTGGGGATCAGAAGCAGAGCCCTAAGGTATTGAGGGCATTTGATTACAAGTAGATCCTCAGCCAGGAAATTTAGAAAAGGGAATCAATCTGTGTTAAATGCAAGTCCTTATATATGATTCAGAATAGATTGACACACTACCTGAAAATCATTTTAAAATGTTACCTTCAAGGATAGGGAACATGAGCCAAGACTCTGTAGTGTTTTCGCAAGCATGTTGTAGTGTCCATTTGACCACCTATATTACAGAATGTTTCAATACTCTCCAATAGATTTTACAATTTCAATCTAGAGTTAGATGTTGATTCTGATACTGTGCGTTCTATGGCCTAGATGAACTATTATTCGTGCAAGACGTTCTGTGCAAAAACTGCTATATTGCAATACGTGAATGTTAAAAGAAAGAGCGAGCAGTGACATATTTGCAAAAGGTTCCACGTAAATGATGTAATTAAATTAAAACCTATCTTCCTCGATGCTCATCCTTGCACTGGGGTTCAAAGGAACCCACTTATGTCAACATGGGATGTCTACTCGAGGTACACTCTCAAATACAAATTTCAAAGCGCAGATAGCCGCAAAAAGGTAAGTCATGTTAGATGTGCCGTTTTGTGTATGTTATATTGCATTGTTATTGCATTTATATAGCGCTTAGTACCCCTGATGAGGCGCCAAAGCGCTTTTTCGGCAAGTAGCACACTACTCCGGAACCCAAAAAGGATTAGTGGTGAATTAGTATAGTGAAATATGAAATTAATTTGAGCGTTGGATTTGTTAGTCTGTTATTTGGATTGAGAAGGATAGTGGAGAGATAAAAGAAGAAATGGTTTGCATTTATATAGCGCTTGCTACCCCTGATGAGGTGTCAAAGCACTTATCACTCGACATACGGTTCACCCTTTTGTTTGCTCCTGGTTTGACTTGGTGTAAGGATGTGATGCAAAGCCAGGTCATGGCAATGTAGTCCATCTGGACTTGCATCAAATTCAAGAATTTATTTGTGCTAGACATGTCACCTTTGTGGTACCAAGTTTGATAATGCTCTCAGTCCAAAGTACAGCTCTAAAATCATTTTGCACGACAACGTTGATGGACGCTACTGTTTGTGCTGGTTAGAACAGCACGACAAAGCATCACTTAGCATCACAGGAGCATCTGAACAAGTTTTTTGTACATCGGGCCTGTGTTCTAAAATAGGTTACACTGAACATAATCTCCACAGAGCAACCAGTCTGTCAACGCCAACATTTTACCGAGGGTATTTAGAAGTGGCTTTAGTTACAGTCTGAAATATGCATACGAGTAGAATTTGTTGATTCAGCCATTCATTCAGCATCTCATTTAAGGTGCAGCTTTTCGCCTATTTGTAAAATTAAGCTCAGTTTCCAGGCCTATCCATCAGTTGGGCTAATGATGTTTCAGGAAGTGACGTGCTGCTTCTTGTGTGTTCAGGTATCCGAGGCAATGGAGAAGGGAATGCTTCTCAGTTTGAGTTTTCTCCCATTACACCACCACAGAGCAGTGGACTCGTTGGGTTTCAAGTTCATAACCCATTTCTATTTAGAGGCAGAGGTTATCTGCGACCAAGTAGTCTTATTTATGCCTGTGGGCTCTGTATTAGCATGCTGTGTTATTGCTACAAAGCATCGAAACAAGCAGGCCCTGATTACATTTTTGGAACAGGGTGGAGTATCTACCACACCTGGTAAATACCATCAATGCTAAGGTATTTACTGGGTTTGGTAAATACCTCTTATTTATGTTTTGAAATTGAAAATGAGGCATCATTTGCAAAAGTCGTTATTTAACAATGGGGAGGAATTTGGTGCCTGATTTATTCCATGACGTGCAGCAGGACGCAGCCCTGCAGCACAGAGTAACCCTTTTTTCTTTTCCAAAAGAAAAAATATAATGCTCTCCTTGCCATGGGAGTCTTCTCCCATGGTGGGGTGAGCATTATAGCTATTTTTCTTCTTTATTGTCAGGTTTTACCTGGCGGTAGGAAACAGTAAACAAGCATTTGCAATGCAATAGGTCTCGCAATACTGAAAGTTTGAGCTATTGACATTGCTAATATTAATGCAACGTCAATAGCTCAAACTTTCAGCAATGCGAGAGCTATTGCATTGCAAAGCAATCACGGCATTCGCGCTTTAGTTGTAAACATCTTTAGCTAAAGCGCAGGGGCTGCCATTACTTCAAAAGTAAAGAAATAGAAAAAAAATCTATTTCTTTACCTTTAAAGGAATTGCGGCAACAGCGCTTTAGCATAAGATGTTTAAAGCTAAAGCGTGGGTGTCGCGATTGTAACAAATAGAAATAAATGGCGGCAGCACACTTTTTTTCTATTTATTTACTTTTGTTACAAAGGCTGCACCAACGCTTTTGCTTTAAACATCTTAAGCTAAAGCGCGGTGCAGCGATTGCTTCAGTAAAGAAATTTCAGCACACGCGCTTTAGCTTAAGATGTATACCGCTAAAGCGCGGGTACAGCCACTGTAAAAAAAAAGTCAAAGAAACAAAAAAAGAAAGGCATGCAGCCGCGTTAGGAGCCACATATAATAAAAGAAAGGAGCGGTCACCATGATGCAGGGAGGATAAAACCATTTAAGAAAATAGTGCTCGGAGGCTGTAATTAAAACCTACTGAGTAACAACACACGCAACAGGGGGTGTCATCATGGGAGGTTACAAGAAGAGAATAGGCGATACTGAGGAGGGACTACTAAGCCTACTGACCAATAAAAAGCCACCATTTACAAAGGACAGTGACAGGACCCAATTAAAAAGATGGGCAAAAAGTGGGCGAAGCTTCATGCCCATATGCTGAATACAGCGTGTCTCGAAGAGACAGCAAAAGCGCTGGCTAGGCGAGACCTAAAAATGATTCTATGTCCGCCCATCTAAATTGGGCGGGTGGACATGTATCCATTTCTCCGACAGCCCATACCTCCCAGGGCTGTTGGAGAAGTTTGGCCATGGCGAGACAGAGTAGTCTCCACGAGGCCAAACTGAAGGTCTGTCCTTCTGCATTTAAACCTGGCAGTTCACCCTTCTTATTGTCGGTATGTATACTCTGTCGCCATTGCAACAGAGTATGCATAGCGCCAATATATAAATCGGCCTATAGTATTTCTCATGGACTATCATGCTTTTGTTGCGCACCATTGTTTGCTTTTCACTTTCAGCAGGGCTCACAGCTGAGAAAACATAGGTTGCGAATCAGTGCTTAATTTGTAAAAAAAAGTAAATGGCAGGGCCCTTCTCAGGAGGTCACTGCAGCCTGCACCACCCATTCTCTCTGCCAGTGCTGCCAATAATAGTACCAGTACAACTACTAACCATTGAACTACTACAAGTATAACAATTCAAACTATTCCAGGCCACCCAAAGCTAAACCAATGACGTGGATCAGTATGAATTGCCATTTTTAATGTATCTTGAATTATTAAAAACTGTTATTGAGCTCATCTCAAATTAATCAGACATTGCCACCATGTGGTGGACTGTTATTAGTGCTGATGTTGAGAATTTAGGGCCTGATTATGATGACGGTGGGACCGCCACCAATAGCCCATTGGTGGCAGTCCCACCACCATCGTAATAGTGCTTATCGCCCGCCACATTAGGATGGCTGTCGGATGGTCGGGGGCAGAGGGACCGCCCAACACTAATTCGATGGGCTCAAGGAGCCCATCGGACGGTCTGTAAAGCCTATAATGGTGGCGGTGCTTGCTCAGGCATCGCAGTAGGCATTACAATGTCAGTTTCCGCCAACATTTCATGGTGGTTAACCAGCCGTGAGAAGGCTGGCATAAAGTGACTTTGCTGGCCCCTAGCCCCCTTCGACCCTGGGCCCCTAGCCCCCTTCCACTCTGGGCCTCTGGTATGGGCCCTGGGGGCACCTATCGTGCCCCCACATATCTCTGCTCCATGAGGCAGGCACCGAATGGTGCCTGCCACATAGTTCAGGGATATGACATTTTTTTATTTTTTGTGCACTGCGGCGTGTATAAAAAATACACTTTGGGATCGCCTTCGAGGGGGTCGCATTGTAATTTCAATGACGGGACCACCGACAGCAAGTCGGAGGGTCCCATCCCTGATATGATGGCGGTCTGACGAAAGTCCCACTGCCATCATAATGAGGCCCTAAGTGCTTGTGCCAGTACCGGAAACCACCCTCTCAAATTGAGCACTGTGCATGCAAAGATTGCTTTGCATAACATAGCTGCCAAGTTTCCCAGGTCCATGCATGATCAGATAGTCCAGTTCCGTTATTTTCTTAGAGTTCTGTGACTTATAATCTTATTTATCCCAGTATTAAACCTGGACTACAAGTCCCAGATTTCTCTGAAAAACAAAGGGAATGGATAAACCAGTCACACATGGACCTGGGAAACGTGGTAGCCATACCTTAACTCGTTTTGTGCAAAGGACTATCTCAACTTCGTAATAAATAATAAATATATTAATTGCTAGGAACACATCTTCCATCAATTGCTACTGCACAACAGCCTATATTGATTAACTTTAGTATAGAATTCTGTGACTACAATAGGCGTGGACACTCTATAAATAATGACACATAATGGACAAGGGATTTTACAGTCGCACTGGTTTTTTTTCTACCGGACACACACATTCTATAAATTTAACAGGAAGGGAACTAAACACTTTGATGACTCTAGCTTCAGAAAGAACAGCTGGCTTGTCGGTTCTATATTTGCACACTCCTCTTTATATATAGAGCTTAGCTTCCTGGACTCTCGTTTCCACAGAGGTGGACAGCTCGACGGCGAGCGTGTGAACGTGGCACGTTCTGTACGTGGAAGGACGAGCTGTGTCGGTTACGCTGTGATAACATGTACTTCCTTCCTGTGTGTCACCTGGCTACGCGCTCAAAGCCTCAGCGATGAAACTGATTGTTCTGGTTGCCCTTTAGCTACTCTGAAGTGGAATATCACTTCGCATTTTTCCAGCATATGTTCCCTTATCTTTAGCTCGATCACTTGGGTGTTTCTCCCTCATAAACTCAGTACCAAGCCAAATTCACTACTAGACAGCGTTTTGGGATTTTATGTAGACTACAGCTAATTTACTTCACAAAAGTCAAGTAAGATGCAGACGAGTACAAGTTCGAATCATTTTGCAAACAGAAAACATTACATGACTTTCCAGAGGTTCTGTCAGAATATTGGCCCTTATTTACTAAATAATTTTCCCATTGACATAGAATGGGCACAACCCTTGATACACCAGGCCCATTGTTAGAAAACATATTGTCTGTCAAAAATACTGTTAGCAAAAACATGTTCCCCTTGGGTGTAAATTTTACATTATTGACTCCAAAGAGGCAATTTTTTGTAAACAATATGCAGGTCACAATATTTCTTTTAGACAATAGTATGGTAGAAGTATTCTGATATGATGGCTCAAAAACAGACTTTACACATTTGGAACAACATATTTACTCATGAAAGTCCCTTTCACAACATCATCTAGAACGTTTTACATGTGAATCAGATTCCATAACTACTTCCAAGCATATTTCCAAGCATTTCACATGGAACCTTCCACAGGGAGGGTTCCTACGGCTGAGCCTGACCACACTCTTCCACAAACTCCTAAATGTATTAGTCCTTCAATGGGCCGTCCCATTAATGGGCTAGAAGGCCACGGTTGTGCACGAGACAACCGTACCTTCCATCCAATCCCATAGCCACATCAAAAGTCCATAAAGCAGTTTCATAAAAACATCCATATAGGGCCTCATAAGGATTTTTTAATCACAGTTCATTAGCTGCATTTCCACCACAGGGGGTTGAGTTCAGTGGCAAGCATGCACCTGCCAAAATTGTTTTGTGCTTCTAAATATTTTCACCCCATATCGTTTGGATGAAAATGCCCATGCCCCTGTCAGGGAAGTGGACCCAGTCTTATGAGAACAGCTCAGCAACTTTAGGAGGCCATGCCATACTGTAGTGATGGTAGAGCTGCAGCAGCAGGTTCAGCTTTTTGAATTATTTCTTTCCTGTCAGAGGGTGCAGAGGTAGCCCTTGCCTTAGG
This sequence comes from Lissotriton helveticus, assembly GCF_964261635.1. NCBI lineage: Eukaryota > Metazoa > Chordata > Amphibia > Caudata > Salamandridae > Lissotriton > Lissotriton helveticus. Next base: position 1,456,303,400 of record NC_136063.1, on the reverse strand, counting down.
CAAGATGACTTCCAAGGACATCAAGGCCACATTTGCTGTCCTTCTTGCTTCTAGTTAAGATGGAGCATAGAGTATCTTTGACTTCCATCTTACCCAAAGATGACAGAAAAATACTTCCTGCTGGGGACATGGCCTGCACCAAGGTGGCATAACACAGTATTTGCAGAGGTTCCAGCTTGTCCACTCCCTGATCTACAAGAATTTTTTAATTTTACATTATTTTTCTACATATAGATTTTTACATTTTTTTATCATATTTGTAGAAAATATCTTTTTCTGGGATTTTAATGTATGTTACTTTTTAATTTTTTTTAATGTTTTGCTATTGATTTGTTAATTTTTTGTTTCATTTATATATATTGACATCTATCTGTGTGGTTAGGCTCTGGTAATAACAATGGGCCTTGATGGACTCATGGAGGACTCAAATTCCTCACACTAAGGATTATTCATGCTACTCCACTATATATGATCCCCATGTTAGGTTAAACTGGATAATATGAACACTGACATTGCATACACAAGTAGAAATCGCTGAATACCTCTGTAGAGCATACTCAGTCCCCACCTTGAGACTACAGACTACCACCCTAGACGATCAGGTATTCCAACAGCCGACCAAGGATGTCATTCAACACTACTTTGCTGAGAATAGAAGTACGGTCTGATCAACATTAAAAGAATGGGAAACAATTATTAAAGGAAATTGCATTCAAAATATAGTAGGAGAGTGTGAGACAATTAAAGGGGAGATAAGGAGGAAAAAGAGACTAGTAAAGAGAAATTGGTACTATTACTCCAAAAACAAAGGTGCTTTGACTACAGAGCATACACAATCAAACGTATATTGAAAGGGATAGGGAAGGTTGATTCCTGGCTAGGATATTTAATGCTGTGAAGAGGGATCCCGTATATTGTCTTTAACACCACCGAGTGGCCCATAGACCGTTCCCAAGTAGAGATGAATGTGGCCTTGGAAGAATAATATGCACAAGGCTAGGATTGGGAAACATAAATTACAAAATTATAAAGAGGGAGCTAAATTGTCAAGGACAGCTCTGAAGATGGTGACAACAGAGGACACAGCAATATCAGTCCCTGAGGCTAAAAATGTTATTCCGGGAATAGCAAGGTGGAAAACTCCTGTGTTGGATAGACTCCAGTGGAGTTCAACATGATTACGCTGATATATTTCTGCCCCGTTGTTTGTAGATTTGTATAACACTGCCAGGAAAGGGCATAGTCTTCCTCCCATGATGTGCAAAGCATTTGTAGTGGCCTTCCTTAATCAGAACAGGGTCCCACTGGAGATGGCATCATACCATGCACTATTGATACATAACACTGATTAGAGTGTGCTGTTGAGTAAGGCATTGGTGAGTAAGTTGCTTCCCATCATGGCACAAATAATCCACTCTGCTCAGTAAGGGTTTATCCCAGGAACGGCCCGTGCAGGTAAGTCCAGTGGGGCCAGGAGGATTTGACACACGACGAAGAAGGAAAATGAAATAAATTATTAATTTCCCTTGTCGTCATCTGTTGAAATCATGGGCCCCACCGCCCTCCCGTTCATACCTGCATGGGCCGCGGCTGGTTTATCCTAGGACTCAACATGGCCAGGATCATCCGGAGATTGCGGGGGGGGGGAGTTAGTGGAATGGGCACAGCTTTCCCCTCATTCATGTAGCAATACTATCCATAGATAGCGAGAAAGCTTTTGATACACTGAACTGGCAACATCTGCACACAGTGCTGCAACAAATGAGGCTGGGGAAGAGTTTCAGGCATAGGTCTCTCTACTGTACATCAAACTCCCAACTAGAGTAAGGACAGGCACTGAGATTTGGTAGAGGAACATGACAATGCTGCCTGCTGTCCCGTCTCCTTTTTTGCGGTGGTGAGAGAACCATTTGCTAGTAAATTTAGAAAGCTCACAATCTTCACTGAACCAAGATGGTGATAAAATACATTACATTTCGCTATAAGTGGATGATATGACTTTATACTTAGATGATGTACGCAAACACATAGCACAGGTTGTGGAAGCCCTAGAACCTTTGGCAAGCTATCCAGGCTCAAAGTGGTATTAAAGTATATCCCAGTACATCCATAGCTGGAAGTTAACTCCTTCCCAAAGCAAATTACAAAACTGAGATGAGATAAGTGATTAAGACACTAACATTTTCAAGGGTAAAATATATAGGACAGAGTCAGCTATCCTAGATGGTAATGTGAGACACTTATTGATGGCTTTAAGACAGGGCTGGACTGGCATACCAGGCACAAGGCGTTTCGTGGGAGCTGGCAGGATGGAGGCTGTCATGTCCCTGGGGCCCGCAGGCTGCAGGGACGGGACTCGTGGCTGGGCCTTGTGCGGTGTGGCGGTGCACAACACAGGACATGTACACGTAGTCGGACCCTAGCACAGCCCTGCATGTTTATTTTTATCATACAACTATATCTTAATTGGATTCACTTGAGCAACAGATGTATTTGCATGTGCAGGACATTACAAAGGATCTGGACATAAAAGAAAGAGAGACTCAGAATTTCAGTTTTTTAGAAGTGCATATAGCATCATATATTTAAAGACAGATTTTTGTAAAACAGTCAAAAGCAGTTAAGATAACAGCACTGGAGGCATATAATGCAGAGGCAACCCAAGGGGGCTTTGTGCACTACGTGATAGTGAAACAAATGGTGACGGCGTAAGTGACATATGGGTGAAAACAGCGAAGGACGCAAAGTGACAAAATGAAAAAAACAATATATGCAAAGTTGTTGGTTCCTCCTTGGTTAATGAGTAGTTGCTATTAGTTTGGGAACCAAAGTAGGTAATGCACCATGAGTCGCGCTGTATTGCGGGTCGACGGCGTTTCAATCCTATTGATTTAGGATCTTCATCAGGACCGGGTTGCCGATTAACGAGAGGGCTGTAAGGAAATGAAGGGATAGGTAAGGGGTCGGAGGGGATGTAGGGTATGTGGTGCGTCAGCGATGGAAGAAAGGAGAAATGGGGGGGGGAAAGAGAGGGGAGAGGGAAGAATGGGTGGGTGGGGTTGACGTATGGGGTGGGGGGATGGTTTGGTGGGGGTGCTGGAGTGGTTGGGGGATGGAGGTAAGGTTGGGGCAGTGGGTGGTGGGGGCACTTATCTAGTGACCAATTGACTGGTCAAAGGTCGCGAAGTGTGTGGTGTCTAATGTGATACCAGAGAAAGATGGGGCGTAGCGAAAAAACGCGGTCTGCCTTGGTTGCACGGGGCCCCACTGGACAATGGATGGGGTAAAGACGGGGGAGGTGGGAGGGAAAGAAAGAAGGGGTCGGGGGAAGAAAGGGAGGGGTTGGGACAGAAGGCACAAAGGAAATACTCACAAGAAGGTGCTGGCCCAGAGACGGATCCCCGTTCTGGTTTGGAATGTTTGAAAGGTAGTCTTATTATGAAAAAGGTATCAGGTGGCTTTATCCACTGGAAGGTGACTGGATAGAGGAAGGAAGGAAGGGGAGATAATGAGAAGCCAATAAATAAAGGGAAGTATTGAAAGGAAAAAGTAGTGGGAGGCAGCGGAACGAACCACTTACATGGTGGTGAAGGCGCAATAACGGAGCCCCGTTATGGCCGGAGAATAAGCAGAAGTTGGAAGAAAGGCAGAAGTCGGTCCGGTAGCTTGATCCAGGGGTTAGGTACGCTCAAAGGGTCCTGAAGGAGGGGAGAAGGCAGTAGGGAGATCAGTGGAGAAACGGAGGGAAGGACGGGTCGCTGGGAGAGGGAAAGGGCGCTCTGGGACACTTACGTGTAATTAGGGTAAAGGCGCAGGAACGGAGCCCCGTTCTGGCCATGAAGGCAATAGATGGTAATTGAAGTGATGTGGCAGGGTCCAGGGATCCGCTGCCTTACTCCCGGTGAGAACACCTGGAGATAGGGAGAAAGAGAGATCGGTTGGAGGTCTACTCGGAGGGCTACAGAACAGAGGATAGGGTGTGAATGGGCGAGCCTCTTAGGGGTAGCGGGCTTACCGTAGAAAAGATGCCTGATAACCGTCTCATTCCGGTGCTCGAGGAGCGGTCCAGGATCTGGTCAGTAGATCTCGAACTGCGGTAGGCGCTGGAATACGTGGGGGCCATGAGAAACCGAAGTCAGTTGTTCCGTGGGACATTATCGGTGCCAAACTTGCATTGTCTGCGATCTGACCCACAATACAAAAGAATTCCGACAGAACAATAAAACTTATCCTCTGAAATCATTCACCAACTGTAGGTCACAAAATGTGATCTATGCCATCCGGGTCCCCTGTGATCTGGTTTACATTGGCCAGACGACCCAAATGATCAAACAAAGTATTATACAACATAAGCGTTGAATCCATTGTAAAACCCTGACAGCACCTATTGTCACACACTATGTTGAGAAAAACCATACAGAACTCGAAATGTCTTGGCAAGTGATTGAAGAACCTACTCTACCCCTAAGAGGCAGTCATCTCCAAAGCCTCTTGAACCACAGAGAGTGTGTGTAGATAACTACCTGCAATTCTGTGAACCAGGGATTGAATACACTTGATGAATGGAACAGTACCATACAAATCTAACACTAAGGACCTAGGGCCAGATGTAGGTAATTTGATTTTACCGATTCTTAAATACAGAATTTTACCGATTCGGTATTTAAAAATCGGTAATTGAGATGTAGATGAAAAATCGGTAAATTTTACCGAATCGGTAAAATTCGGTATCTGAGTTTCGGAAAATACCAAATCGGTATTTACCGATTCGGTATTTACCGATCAGTATGTCCAATGCATTCCAATGGGCCAAAAGGCCCATAGGAATGCATTGGAAATACCGATCGGTAAATACCGATCGGTATTTTCAGACTCGGGCAGCAAACAAAAGTGAAACTTAACACAACAGCCAATCAGGTGCAACCACCCTCCCCCTCCCTACCAGGAAGTGACTACACAGGCAGCTGCAAGTAATTAGAAGGTTCTGGAAAGGCAGTTGGAGCAGAGAGATTGGGAGCAGCAGCATCAGCAGACAGAGATTGTGATTTTTGAAAACTTTAACATGGAAAGCAGCAGGGACACTGAGCAGGCTGAAAGGAAAAGAAAGCTTAAGTTCAGTAGCATGGAGCTACAGGTCCTTGTTGAGGAGGTGGTTAAAGTACACCACAGACTTTTTGGGAAGCAGTCCCTTACAGTGCCAGAATCTGCAAAAAGGAAACAGGTGGAGGAAAGAACACTGCACCCCCCCTCACCGACCTGGAGGAGATGGTAGCCACAACCCTGGAGGCTGAAAGTGTCCATGGACTGGGAGAAGTGGACAGCTCGGCGAAATCTGCAAAAAAAAAAAGGTAAGATGCATGCACAGCAATCCCCCTCACACCCCCATCCATCCCTCACCCCTTGCAGCTAAGTTACCCCAGTTCCAGGGTGTCTGAGCAAAACTGTAGCAATGCATCATGGCACACGTAGTCAGTTATTGAAAGACCATGTCACACAGCACTGTAACCAACAAGTAAATTAATTGAATGCAGACAAAATGAAGGGCAGGCAGCATGTACAAAGTGCAATGTTATATGTTTAATTGTAGTGGCTGTGACACATTTGCACCTAGCTGATATGTGCTCATATGTCCACAGGTCACACATCCAGGAGGCAGTCTGAGGAGGCAGAAGGCACGGCACCCGAGAGGGATGACAGTCAGGACCCAGGGCCCAGTGCATCCCAGGACACAGGTGTTCCGAGTGGGCAGCCACCCTCCCAAGAAACTGACATGAGTGAACAAATGCATGGCTCCCCAATTCGTTCACAGTCACCACTATTGGTCTCATCACCAGAAATGCCTGCATCCCTTGTAGTACAAACACCTGCTGCACACCCTAGCAGGAGGCATGTCATTTCCCCACTCCTGGAAATGGAGACAACTGCTGATGAAATGGTGGGTGAAGACTCACAGGACTTGTCTCATGCTGACATCACTGGCACACTGCAGCCCAGCACTGAGCCTGTACCAAGTACCACTAGACGCCGCACAGTACAAGGGAGGAGTGTTGGTGCACGTGGGGAGGGGTCCAGCGTCTTCCAGGGCCTGGAGGGTTCCATGGTCAGGATTCAGAGGATGCAGGGCAAGGCCATCATGTCCTGTCAGAGACAAATGCGTAACATGAACCTCAACATGCAGGATATTGCCAAGGGCATCAGGGAGCTGGTGAAGGTGAACAAAAGCATGGCAACAGGCATACATGAGCTGGTGGAGGCTAACAAAAGCATGGCAACAGGCATAAATAACATGTCACAATCCATGGAACAACTGTGCTCCAAACTTGACTCTGAAATCACATCAAGGCGCAGGGAGAGGCAGCGCGCAGAGAGAACAGAGAAATCTATGCACCGCCTGGCAACAGCCACATCCATGCTATGCAGGCGTAGCATCAATAGTCAGGAAGCCCTGACTCATAACAGCAACCAGTTGACAAGGGGCATAGCCGGAATGACCGGTGCACTGGAGGCCCTACTCAATGCCCAAAGTACACAAAGTTCTGTTCTTGACGTGCCAGACACTGAAGCTAGCACCAGTAGGAGCAGCACAGCAAGCCAACATGGCGTAGAGCCAAGGAGGAGCAGCAGGCGACAGGGTGAGGGTACAGGCCAAACGCCCAGTGAACAGGCTGAGCCACATACACCTGCCAGTGCAAAGCGTGGCCGCAAATGAACTGTTGTAACTATGGCCTACTGCCATTGGACATTGGAATTATAGTTTAAAAAGTTTCATTTGCACATTTGTGCCATTTCAACCTGCCTAGTGACAATATGCAACTACGGTGGTTGGATTCAACACCTGTCTGTGTGTGTTTGCTCACTGTGAGTATTGCTGTCAAATGCTTACTGTTGCACTTTTGTTTTTTTACATATTTTCAAATTATCTAATTAAACAGAAGCTTGTGCTTTCAATATAGCTCTCAGTGTCATCACTTACTCAGAAATAGTTGCGTGTTATTTCCTCACGTCTGTATCTGCCATCACTTGGTGTTGCCACACCTGCAGGTTGTCTTTCAGACACAGCATTGTCGTCGTCATGATCCTCATAGTCTGATAACTTCACCTCAGTCCCCCTCTGAACAGCAAGATTGTGCAACATTGCACAGGCAGCAATAATCTTACAGCAGGTGATGGGGGTATACTGCCTTGCACCTCCACTCTTGTGAAGGCATCTAAATCTTCTCTTCCAGATGCCAAATGTCCGTTCTACCACATTCCGTGTATTTTTGTGTGCCCGGTTATACCTCCTTTGGCTGGGTGTGGAGGGGTTGAGGTAGGGAGTGAGGATGAATGAACGTAGGGCATATGCACTGTCTCCTAAAAGTGAAATGGGAATACATTACTCACATGCATACTTGTGAATCTTACTGCATTAGGTGTTGAAGGGGTCGCAGACTCTGTCTTATCTAGGAGGTATCCTTCGCCAAATTCCCCTGCTGACAGCCGTGCATAGATGCCGCTGTTCTGAAAAATATAGGAGTCGTGGGTACTTCCAGGGAATTTTGCCACAAGGTCTATGATGACGTACTTTGCATTGCAAATCACCTGGACGTTGATGGTGTGGCTTGACTTCCTATTGCGGTAAATGTATTCAGTGGCAGCAGGGGGACAAATGGGGATGTGCGTGCCATCAATGCATCTGATGATATGGGGAAATCTTGCCATCTGGTAGAACTCAGATTTGGTTTGAACCAGTTCAGCATGGGTGGATGGAAAAGAAATGTAATGCTCCATCCTATGCAACATGGCGTCAAGGAATTTGTGAAAAAACCTTAAGAGGCTGCTCTGGGTCACCCCTCCTACCGCAGCAACCACACTCTGGTAGCTCCTTGACGCCAGCAGGTGGAGGCTGCACAGCACCTGTACATGGGGTGGTATTGCATGTGCCCTTGCGGTGGGGTGCTGCAACAGTGGTTGTAGGTCCCTGATGAGCTCCAAGATGGTGTCTGGAGCCAGCCTGTACCTTTGCACTATCTCTTCCTCTATGAGCATGAACAGGGTCACCCTCTGCCTGTAGACCTGCTCCTGTCTCAGCCATTCCCTCTCTCCTTCCTCCCGTAGCCGTAGCCATCTTGCTATTACATAAAATGCCGCCATTGTGCAAACAGCATTGCATTTTGGGTCCATTTTTATAGGCTGCACCTGGTTACCACCTGATTTGAATCCATGGTAAATACCGACTCTTATATACCGAATTTGAAGCAAAATCGGTATTTCAGAGCCTCCCTACATCTCAATCTTCAATTTTACCTATTCTTATTTACCGAATCGGTAAGTTTACCGATCGGTAAGTTTACCGATCGGTAATTTTTCCAAATCGGTATTTTACCGATCGGTAAGTTTACCGATTCGGTAAATTTACCAATTCGGCCTATTTTCTATCACCTACATACCGATCGCTTAATACCGGTCGGTAACGGCCGAAAATCGGTATTTTCGGCCGTTACCGACCGGTAAAGGCCTACCTACATCTGGCCCTTAGACTGGTCTCTCCTGTCTCTCAATCCCTTTATGAGTGGCACACCCACACTACACTCCAAATGTGCCATACTCGCCTCTGACTGCCACGTTGACAATAAAAACTGCCATCAGACATTCTGAAACGCCCTAAAACCTCACCCATTGGGTATCTACGTTTCTACTTTGGCCCAATCGCCCTTTCCTCAAGATGCCTTTTTCCCTTGGCACGCCTTTACTGCAGCTTGAATGTGCCTCATCTGATACTGATTACTATCCTGTAGTCTGATGGATCAACCCTCTCTGAATAGGTCCAACACATGTAACACATTGCACATTGACCCTCCAACTCAAGCACAGTAATGCTATCATGTTCCGTCCTTGATGTACCCTGAATACCGTTTGTCTTTAATTGTCTAAATCATTGAACTGTATTCATATAATAATTTTCTCATAGTTTCTTCTGTTAAAGTTTGCAATCATTGCCCGCATTGTCCTTGCTTTGATATAATTTCCTATATAAATGTTGGGATGTATAGTGGATCATGTTCTCGAATGTACAGGGTAATGACCACTGTGTTTGTAATCATACCCCACATTTAGACGTATTCCAACCGCTCACCAAACCCCTTCTCGCTCCATGTTCCCGGCCCTTCCATTACACCGTTCCCGCGTCACCAGGCCCCGCCCATCCCGGAACCACTGACTTCGGTTTCTCAAGGCCCCCATGTATTCCAGCGCCTATCGCGGATCGAGATCTACTGACCAGATCCTAGACCGCTCCTTGAGCACCGGACTGAGACGGTTATCAGGCATCTTTTCTACGGTAAGCCCGCTACCCCTCAGGGCCCCTCCCATTCACGCCCTATCCTCTGTTCTGTGCCCTCCGACTAGACCTCCAACCGATCTCTCTTTCTCCCTATCTCCAGGTGTTCTCACCGGGAGTTAGGCAGTGGATCCCTGGACCCTGCCGCATCACTTCAATTACCATCTATTGCCTTCATGGCCAGAACGGGGCTCCGTTCCTGGGCCATTACCCTAATTACACGTAAGTGTCCCACTGCACCCTTTCCCTCTCCCAGCGACCCGTCCTTCCCTCCGTTTTTCCACTTATCTCCCTACTGCCTTCTCCCCTCCTTCAGGACCCTTCGAGCGTACCTAATCCCTGGATAAAGCTACCGGACCGACTTCTGCCTTTCTTCTGACTTCTGCTTATTCTCCGGCCATAACGGGGCTCCGTTATTGTGCCTTCACCACCGTGTAAGTGGTTCGTTCCCCTGCCTCCCGCTACTTTTTCCCTTTATTTATTGGCTTCTCCTTTTCTCCCCTTCATTCCTCTATCCAGTCACCTTCCAGTGGATAAAGCCTCCTGATACCTTTTTCATAATAAACCTACCTTTCAAACATTCCAAACCAGAACGGGGATCCGTCTCTGGGCCAGCACCTTCCTGTGAGTATTTACTTTGTGCCTTCTGTCCCAACCCCTCCCTTTCTTCCTCCCACCCCCCTTTCTCCCCCCCACCTTCCCCGTCTTTACCCCGTCCATTGTCCAGTAGGGCCCCGTACAACCAAGAAAGACTATGTTTTTTCACGACGCCCCATCTTTCTCTGGCCTCACATTAGACACCACACACTTCGCGACCTTAGACCAGTCAATTGGTCACTAGATAAGTAACCCCACCACCTGCTGCCCCAACCTTACCTCCATCCCCCCAACCACTCCAACAACCCCACCAAACCATCCCACCCCCAAAACGCCTACCCCACCCACCCATTCTTCCCTCTCCCCTCTCTTTTCCCCCATTTCTCCTTTCTTCCATTGCTGACGCATCGTGTACCCTACATCCCTTCCGACCCCTTACCTATCCCTTCACTTCCTTACAGCACTCTCGTTAATCCGCAACCCGGTCCTGATGAAGATCCTAGATCAATAGGATCGAAACGTCGTCGACCCGCAATACAGCGCGACTCATGGCGCATTATCTACTTTGGTTCCCAAACTAATAGCAACTACTCATTAATGAAGGAGGAACCAATAACTTTGTATATATTGTTTTTTTCATATTGTCACTTTGCGTCCTTCGCTGTTTTCACCCATATGTCACTTGCGCCCTCACAGTTTATATGATGCTATATGCACTTCTAAAAAACAGAAATTCTGAGTATCTCTTTCTTTTATGTCCAGATCCTTTGTAATGTCCTGCACATGCAAATATATATGTTGCTCAAGTGAATCCAATTGAGATATTGTTGTTTTATACATATGTACACCCAGATCTCAATCGGGTCTATGGGTTCTTCTCCTGTTGCTTATCCCTGTTTATTTTTATCAGCAGCCACATGACCACGGACGCAACCAAACATGCGTGGCCCGGCCAGGGTGTCAAGGGGAACACTCCTGCATGGCTGGCCCCACTACATTCATCCTTTATTATAACAAGAATAAACAATAAACCAGAAATGGCTAATTGCCAGAATGGTGATGCTTACCTCAACATTTAGGGCCTGGTTGTGTAAGCGTGGCTGCGGCGTGATTGGCACCTTCCTTCACATTCTGTGGGAATGTCCCGAAGTGGCTGGTTTTTGGTCCAGAGTGCATGCGATTATGGGAAATGTCACGGGGGTCCCGCTTCTACCTGAGGCCCGGCGAAGTCTCTTGAATATGTGGGAACCCAACGATTATAATGCTTCTCAGATCTGCTGGGCGACCCTCGGCAACATGGTTGCTAAGAGGGATATTGCACAGCTATGGGGTTCCCACAGACCGCCTACTGTACTGGCGTGGAAGGAGAACATGGACTGGTGCATGTTTAGGGAAAAAACAGTGTACTTGTCCCGGGGCAGGCCCAGAAAGTGGAACAGAATTTGGTCACAGTTGAATGCTTACCGTGGAAATATATGTACTCCCCCACATGACTCTACCCCTGATGTCTCCTTGTCCCCCTAATTGGCATTCCCAGTGTTTTGTATTGACTGTATATATTGCACTGTTTCCTCGCTGCCCCCCCACCCCCCCGCCCCACTATTGCTTTAGTTACACTGTACGTTTTTGAACTGTTCGGAGCTGCTCCCGCATGGACTCAAGACTATCATCACTGTATTTTTGCCTTGTGTATTTTGTTCTATTGTTTGCTGTTACTTTCAATAAAATCTTTAAAAAAAACAACAAAAAAACAACATTTAGGGCCTGATTACGATGGCTGAGAGACTGCCACTGACAGGCTGTTGTTGGCGGTCACGCCGCCATCGGAACAGGGATTTCCGCCTTCCATATTATAATGGCTTCTGGACGGGTGGCAGTCGTAAATTCCGGCTGCTACGGTCCCACCAGGCAGTCTGTATCAGACAACCTGATGGGCCGCCCTGTAGTTCCTGATATGCGGCGCTGCCTGTCAGGCACCACTGTAGGGATTACAATATCCCTCTTTGAAGTTCGTTCTGCAGCAGTCATAGCGGGCCTTTCTAACCTCCTGGGCCAGGGACAAAGCACTGGTGGGCTCCTATGGTGCCCCCCTACATATCCCTACACCATGTGGTTGGCACTGCATGGTGCCTGCCACGTAGTGCTGGGATATGTATGGGGTGTCTTTTTTGTCTTGCGGCGGGTGCTGCAGAGCGCAGCACCCGCCGCAATACAAAATATGGGCAATGCGACCACCACAGTGGAGGTCGCATTGTAATTTGCCCCATAGGACTGCCGCCTTGTAGGCGGGCGATCCAAAATATGATACAATGGCGGACGGACTGAAGTCAGTTTACCATCGTAATGACCCTCTTAGTGCAGACAGGGTCCCAACAACCACGGTTGCCCTGTGCAAGGGTTAAGTACTTAGATACACTTGTCATAACAGGCAGTGAGAGAAAGTCAAAAGTATACAGAAGGTTCACTTCTCCACTCACACTGGCAGACTGCCACCTCTAGATCATTCCATCATGAAGTCCTGGAACTGTTTGGATAGTGTTGGGTTTTGCTTGAGGTGGTACCTGGGGAGACCCCGCTCTGGTCCAGCCAAATCAGTCCCGGTGGGGGGGCTCTCTCTGTGTGAGGGGCTGTGCAGCTGATTGGGCAGGTTATTCCTCTGTTTGGGAGGGCAGTGAAATAGAAAGTCTCTCAGAGAGAAGTGCAGAGGGTGGTAGGTCCGCTCCCTCATGGTCATCTAGCGATTCCAACATGTCCTGATCCCCCTGCTCAGGTGGGGCTCCAGGGTTTCCTCTGAATAGTTTGAAGTTGGAAGCCTTTAGTGTGACTATCTCTCACCCTGAGAGACCGTTATCATGGTGCCACTGACTTTCAATATCTTCAAAGGGTTCAGTTCAAAAGGGAGCTGGAACTTGCTCCCAGACTGTCGGTCTTTCAGAAGCACCCAGTCTCCAACGACAAGCTTGAAGGCTCCTGCTCTTCTGCACTGTGACGCTTGGCAGTTTTGTTCCTCACAGCGATTTTGGTTGTGGTTCTGTCACTCCAGGACTTGCACCCACAGAGAATGATGGGGGATGATGTTTTGACCTTCCTTCCAAAACAGAGAGTGCTTGGGGCCAACCCGTGCTTGTGTGTGGCATCAGCCGGTAGTCCTTCAAAAAGGTATAGATGGCTTTCTTGACGCACTGCTGCTTGACCTGTGTGATGCGGATAGTCTTCGTGAAGGTTTGCATGAACCATTCTACCTCACCATTGACCTGTGGTCAACGGGTGATAATCTGGCAATGTTTCGTCCCTCTGGATGCGAGGTAGCTTGTGAGTTCATGGCCATTGAAACATTAAAAAGAGCAGCCACTGTGGGTGCTCAGTTCTCAGATTAGGCCGTGGACTGCTATCACTTTTTCTAATTTTGGGATGGTTTGCTCGGCTGAGGTGGTCCAGAGTATTGTATAAACAAACAATAACTGTGGGTCTGACGAAACTAAGGGTCTCTGTATTCAAACGGTGTCTAATCTACTATAAAGTACTTCAGGACTTATCACGATGTGATATGTGTTCCCATCAGTTACGCACTCTGGACCACCCTTGTTGTCATAATTTGGGCGATTTCACAGGGTGGTATGTCCACAACGTACTTAGGACTATTCCACATAGTGGTAACTGGAAGCAGTGCTAAACCAAAAGTCTGTGAGTGAAAGTGCTATGGTTAAAATTGGATAGTGGATGCACTAAATAACTTTAATAAGAAGCAAACCACTTCCAAGATTAAAAACCTAAAGTGCAAAGTAACAGTAGTTTGTAACAAATATCTACTGCGTGTATTAAGAGGTCGACATGTTTCTGCAGTTGATAGATCCCAACGGTATCTCCTGCTTCTTCAGGACCAACAATCTACTTTGCTACTGCTTATAAAATGAGTGAGTGCATAATGAAAACAAAAATATACATAGATATCACCTGAATAGGTCCTCTCACTGTTCTTTTAAAGTGAAGCGGTCATCCGCAAGCAAGAGGTATCATGTATAGAAGACACATACAAAAAGAAAACAAAGAGAGCAGGATAACATGTTAATGAAAAAGTTATCTCCCCTTAGTTTCAAGAAAGTAAATTTACTTCTAGATTGGTGTTTTTAAGAAATTATATGACCCAACCATTTGTCAATTGGACACTCCTCTCACTCACCTGGAGATTGAGGGACCGGCGCAGCTCCTCACCTGGCCACAGCTCAGGAATTAGGAGCACGCTCTGTATTAGAAACCATAAAAACGATAGTAAGAACCCTCCACGATAACTGCCATTCCAAAAAATCCGACCTGTCCATTCCTTACAGTTATAATGATGTCGATGATAGACCTCATATATCGTATTATTTACATCTGCATATGTCGGAGCACTCACGACTCTGCTCAGATGTAAACCATGAGTGTCATGTATCATGACAGTTACGTTGGTGTGTCTATGAGCACTCAGATGTTCATAAAGAGTATTTAGTTAAACACCCAAAGTACTTGCCGAGTAAAGTGCCCGTTTAAACAACAGGGTGTAAAATAGTCAGCAGACGCGGAAGACACCATCCGCGCGCGCACTACCAGTAAAGTAAATTTCGGTCAGATGTAAGACAAGCCTATATCGTACATACCTATCCGTCGGTACTCCGGACAGGCATCTGCGCTGTTCGGGGAGGCACCGAAGAAACGCCACGCGCCATATTTTAAAGTTAATCAAGGCTCATTAGTCGCGCCTACACATCATCGCGCGACAGCCGAGCCATTGGCCACTGCCGACAACGTCAACAGTGTGTATTCAATTGATTCATGGGAAATGTAGTCATGAGCGCTAAAAAACGAGAGCCTCATTATCATGACAGTGGTCTGTTAAACATAAATGTTGGCCGTCAGGAGTGTATTACTGGTCTTAATTAAAGATCAATCCTCTGTTCTGTTCATGAAAGCGAGTGTCTAAAAACCTGAAAGAAGGCAGGGAAGGGGGCGCCAATCACTGCAATATGCCACATCTCTGTGGCACCGATGGAAAGCGCAGTGTGGAATAGAGCACAGGGTTTGTAAGTTCGATTCCCGCATGCATCGCTCTGAAGGGCTGTGTTCAATTAATTGCCCCAGATGCAATAAACATGATCCCCTAAATTATTTATATATAAGAGAACGGACACCTCACCTGTACCAATATTGTCAGCGGTCATATGCCGATAGGTGGCCGTTCATATAGATTAAATCATGATGCTGCCCAGTTGTATAGCTACAATTGATCAGAACAGATTAAACACAAGTCGGTCGGTGTCTGGACCATATTTAGCTGTAGCGTAACATAGCTATGGAAAGGATAGTTTGTGCATGATTGATCACAACACTCACAATTATATCTAAAATGTATAGATATATCATGCATAATAGAGAGGCCACCGACCAGTCACCTCATGAGGGACACTGTACTGGAGGTCAAATACACCTATGCTTTTATAACGCCGTCCATGGGATGTCTTCGTTTAGGCCATTTTTGTCAGTGTTCAAACGATACACCCATTTTTGCTCTAGTCTGAATAGATGTTTAGTAATGTCGGTGACATGAGGAGGGATCCGTGGTTGTTCTAGAACGGTCCAGGTGAAATCGGTTGGTTTATGTCCTACCTCTAAAAAGTGGTTAGGGAGGCGGGTTGCCTGCTTTTTGCACCTAATCGTGCTTTTGTGTTCCGAGATCCTTATTTTGATTTTCCTCGTTGTCATCCCGACATATTGTAAGGGACAAGAACATGTAATCAGATAGATAAGGTTGATGCTGTTACAGTTGGTGAACTGTTTTTGTTCCCACCGCCTGGAAGTTCCAATATCAATGCTTGTAGAGCGAGTAGTTTGTGGACAGGCAGCGCAGTTCCCACAGTGATGATGTCCTTCCACACGTGGCAGATCCCACAAAGTACCAACTTGATGGATATTCTTGGCTCCTGGTTGTGTGTGTACTAGCCGATCTCTTATGCTAGTTCCTCTTTTGTATGCAAAAAGAGGTTCTGGAAGTGTATTCGGGCCAGTGTTGAGGATCTTCCAGTGTTGTCGCACGATCTTTTGGATGGCATTGGACCTTGTATTGATGGTGTTGACAAAAGCTATCTTGTCATTTTTAGGTTTGAGAGGGGTCAATTCCAGTAATGACTCACGATTATTGTTTGAGGCTCTTTTTTTGGAGTCTCGAATCAGTTTCTTAGGATATTTCTTGTCTCGGAGACAATCCTCAAGTTCTTTTGCATGTTTATGGAAACTTTCTTTCGTGGTGCAGTTTCGTTGAATGCGCAAAAACTTCCCGAAGGGCAGATTATCCCGCAACGCTTTTGGGTGACAGCTATCGTATTGGAGCAACGCATTTCGCGCCATTGGCTTCTTGTATAACTCGGATACCAAGCCCCTTGAGGTTATATTGATCCGAAGATCTAAGAATGCCAAAGTCGATTTAGAGTATTCGACCGTAAAGCGCAAGAAAGAGTTCTGTTCATTCAACCACAAGTGAAAAGACTTCAGTTTGATTTCAGTTCCACGCCACACTACCAAGATATCATCTATGTAGTGTTTCCAAGCCCTTATTGATTGAAAATAGGGGTTTGTAGATGACAATACAGAATCCTGCTCAAACTTATGAACATATAAGTTTGCCAAACTTGGGGCAAAACGCTGCCCATGCTGGTCCCTGATGTTTGGAGGAACACTGTCTCTTCAATGTCGGGATCCAGCTGATGCGCCTACCAAGAAAGGAATACAAAAGAACTAGGGACTACAGGTCCCAGAAAGCTTAGGGGCAGGAGGAGGTAATTTAGGCACCACACGCGCACGTAGTCGTGGGCGTAATTCTGAATTTGAATCTCTCGGCGGTCCAGGAGGAAGACGCCGACATTAGGAGGGTGCCGTTTAGTTTTGGCGTTCTCGGAGAACGGGAAGCAGCCTACTGGAGAAAAGGACTCGACGGAGAAAACGACTACAGGTAAGAGAGAAGAGCGGCTGCTCTTGCTCTCTGTTCGGAGACTTTGTTAAACAATTAGAAACAGCTGTCGTCGGCGTCGTGAAGTAACGAACGGACCGAGCAGCAACGGAGCCATACTGTTGTGCTGACAAGGGGAAGTTGGAAACGACTCAGTGAGCTTGAACGGAGGAGTTTGGGAGCCTTGGTTGTTTGTTTGTTCACTCGACCTCCAGCATAAATCAACCGTAGTGGAAGCGTGTTGATCTCCCAGTGAGGAGGAGCGCTTGGATAAGGATTGATTTGTATGACTTTTTCTTGGAATGCGTGTTGATTCCCATAGAGGAGGAGCGCCTATGTTTTGGTCCTAACTGCGAATGCTTCTCTTTGGAACTTAGTACTCTGGCATATGCCTATGGAGAAAGTCCACGGGGAGAACTAAATGCACTATCACTATTGGCCAAGACGCTGAAATTATAAGTTGCATTATAACTATCAAAGGAGGGAAATAACCTTGTGTCATTCTGATGACGTAATCAGAATAATATACATGCAGGGGAATACGTATCACTGGTGGTGATGGCTTTTGTGTTGTTTTGAGTAGCAGAGGATCTGCAAATAAGGTACCCTATTCTAGTGAGAATAACTGAGAGTAGCAATTGTAGGTGGAAGGAGAGGTGTTTGTTAACCTTGTTCTGCTTGTGTTTTACAGGTCCTTTGTCCCTGCAGTCCCTTCCCGTCCTTTGTCCCCTGTCCGATCCGACCGGAACTCAGTGTGATTATAGTGAGTTCGGAACGATCGGGAAGCGGAACCCTTATAGCATCACACCGATCCTGAGGAGCCCGAGGAGCCTAACATTCAAAGCGAAAAAGGTTCTCTTTCATCGCGATGGTGGCCAGTTCCATGATGAAAGATACTGGTGTGATGGAGTCCCATTCCTTTTCTCGTAGTAACATCTCAATAGTCTCTAGTGTCTCATCTTGTGGTATCGAGGTGTAGAGGGACTCTACATCAAAAGACACCAGTATGTCCAAGGTGCTGTCAAACTCAATGTCGAGGAGAGTCCGCAAAAGATCTTTCGTGTCTTGGATGTACGTTGGCATCAATTTCACCAATGGTCGCAAGAAAATATCGACAAAGGTCGATAGAGGTTCGAGAAGCGACCCGATGCCCGAGATGATTGGACGTCCTGGCGGCGGGCGTCTTTCTTTGTGAACTTTTGGGAGCACATAAAAATATGGCATCACTGGTTTCGAAGTGCAAAGAAAAGAAGCCTCGTTGGTAGTAATCCAGCCTTCTGATAGTGCCTCTTCAGTAAGCTGTTTAATCATGTTGGTAAGTCTTTCAGTGGGGTCTTCGGATAATGGGCTGTAGGAATTAATGTCATTAATGTCATTGAGTTGTCTCAGACATTCCTGTCTGTAAATATCAGTATCCATAAGTACCGTGGCGCCCCCTTTATCCGCAGGCTTTATGATGACTGAATCATCTTTCGCTAGTCTGGATAAAGCTTCTTGTTCTTTCTTAGGCAGGTTCATGAATGGCTTTTCAGTGCCTGAGAATAGGGTCTGAATATCATGTCGCACTGCTTCCTCGAAGGTAATGACCTTAGTTGGTATGGTATGAGGTAAGGGCATAAAAGTAGAGGGTTTCCTGAGTCCTGTATTCTGTTCTCCAGTAGGAGTGTTCTCAGATTTCAAAAAGAAAAAATTTAACCTGACCTTCCTGAAGAATTGGGCTAGCTCCACTTGTGTCTGAAAGGCGTTTCCAGTTGTAGTCTGCACAAAACCAAGACCTCGGTTTAATACTTGGATTTCGGTAGAGGAAAGCTCTCTCGAGCTCAGATTAATGATCAAACTGTCTCTGTGCTCGTTCCCGCTTGATCCTGATGTATTTGCTTCCCGCTCTGTAGTCCCATCGATTGCGGCGGGACAGTCCATTGTACTTGACCTCTGGAGGCTTGTCTTCTTCCTCGTGTCCTTCCTTGGCCAAAGCCTAAAAAAGGCTGCATGTTTTGATTTTGAGGGAAAGGCATAGGGCCAAAAGGACCCATGGGTTGTGGTGGAAAAGGGCCTCCAGTCATCCATGGATCGGGTGACCACCATGGGTTGAATTGATTAGGGCCATAATTATGGCCTCTCCAATTTCTCCTGTTACCTCTGCCACGTTGTTGGTTGGTGGAGTTGTCTCGGTTAGTTGAGTCAGAGTCACTGGAGGTGTCCTCCGAGGTAGAGGTCCCATATGTAGAGCCACCTCTTCGTCCATTCCTATTGTACGGAGTGGGTACATAGGTGGCGCTCGTATAGGGGTACATTTTCTCCATAGCAAATTTTGCCAGATCTTTTTTGCATTTCTCGAGCTTAGCGAATAAAATCGACTCTTTAAACTCTTTACTGGTCTTGTTGTTCTCATCTTGCTGTTTAGTAAACAATTTCCCTGTGATTTTTGTCTTAATTTGACCCTCCAGTACCTGTATCTCAACAAGAATCTTGTCAGCGACCCTCTTTGCAGTTTTAATTATTAAAACGAGCCAGTCCCGAGTGCATTTCCATGCGATCAGTGACCAGTCGTGCAAGAAATCTTTATCGTCAAGAAAGAGTCTAGGGGCGTTGGTGACTATCAACCCAGATGGTGCGCCGTCTCCCCTGAGATATTCGGCCATTGCAATCCCATGTACACAAGTACGGGAGTAGCTCTTCTTCAATATAAGAATCTTAGGCCATCCATCTTCATTGGTTACTGGTAGGACTGGCATTGACTCTAACATACTGGGATTGTCATTTAAAATAGATTGGATTTCTTCCTCGTCGCAGGCTAACCCTAAATTGGTCGCCATTCTGTAATCAAAATTGGAAAATAGTCGTCAGAAAGGAACAGGCAGCTACCAAAAAAAGGGAACCCCCCCCCCGATATTATGATTCGTCGGTTTGGGGTATATAGATGAAGCCTCGCTTCACACTTGCACAAGCTATAACATAATCAATTAGAAAAGAAGAAAATGGACCCGCAGTCATGCAACTGCACTAAATTACAACAAACACGGAGGGAGTAGGGTCCGAGGGAATATTTAAAGACCAAATACACAGTTATAACCCCTTAAACAACACTGTATAAACAAACAATAACTGTGGTGTAGTGTAGCTCCTATTTTCCCAATAGGCTCTGCGCATTGGAATAGTACCTACAGCAGTAAAGGCCTAGGCCAGACGTTAACTAGGTCTACTACTGTCGATACTAGACTTAATTTTTGGGTTTGCCAGCTAAGCTCAGAGTTCGCTAGAAACTTTCTCGAATGTTCAAGGAAGGATTAACTTCCCTGATTAGACAAGAAGGGATTTAGTTTCTGACAACCATAGAACATGACAACTTTGCTCTCCCCTAATCAAGAGTCAATCTCGAGAGTCGTGTGAGCACAAGGCAATTATTTTACTCAGTCAGTACGTGCATTCTTAGTCTCATCAGAATGTAGAGAAAAGGAAGAGACGGGCGTGTTCAATAAAAGATGTTATTTATTGATCAGTCTCTTTTCTCGTACAAGAGAAATGGATCGATATTATTGCAATACGTATAGTTAAGTAAAGTGCATACATTAGAAGCAATAGTATAAAATAATACTGTAAAAACATTGATATGGTTTCTGAGCCATATGATGTTTAAAATGATTAAAATATATTTACATACACATATACATTTGACTAAACGTACTCAACTGGTGTTTCTAAATACGCCTACCCCGTGTACCTGACCTAAGTCTAATGCGTGGGCGGGAATAGAAAGTTACAGTTTAAGTTAAGTTTGTTTTTGCCAAGTGAATAACTAAAGAATTCTCTGTGAGGGGTTATTCAGTTCTGTACCTGGAATTTAGGATGGATGAGGAATGGTATCTCTTTCTCTGCTCTCGATATTCCAGGCTGCCTGCGAGGGCTACCCGGAAGCGCCGGTGCTGGGTCTCTCGGCTTGAGATAGCAGCGCGTCTCTCAGCGCGTCAGGAAGGCGGGGCTGCTGCCAGCGGGGTCTGCTTCTGCTCTCGGCTTCGGCAAGTATGGCTGCTCCGTCTTGTCACCACGCGTGTCTTTGCATAGGGCAAGGTCGGCAATATTTATACCTTAAAGGTGCCGAGATTGACGTAAGGATGGACATAGGTACGTCAATAAAGATGTCATACGACTTGCTCGTTAGCACATTCTTTTGCAAAAGTTCTCTGTGAAATCAAAACAATGGCCGCACGGATTATCCAGGTTGTCATAGGTTTGATTTGTTATGAGAACGTCGTATGCCTTATCAGGGGCTGGAGGAATGTCGCTTGTCTAATTAGATCTCAAGCGTTATGACCTAATCAGATAACACGTTCCTGTGCCGTAGTGTGACTGCGTCAGATAACGGTATCTGCATCATGGGGGATTTCTTGCCTCATGGGCTGACTGTTAGTTAACTTGATAGTTAGTTTAACCAGAATAGGGTCAGGAATAGGGGGATCGATTCAGAACCTATAGAAATACACGACACCCACTCCACGCTAACTATGGTCATATCTACTAATCTATGCATAGTATAACATAGTACAACATACTATAGAGTATAGTGTATACCTTACCACCCCAAAATACATAAATGCATTTCGAAATTTTCAAATATACTGAAAAATTGCAGTCATATATATTGTATGCACTTAAGCTATGAATTAAATGCAAAAGTAAACACGCATTGTTATGCATTATTGCTTTTTGGTATATGAGAAATACACATGAAATGGCTCTTAATATGGCTATACAGAAAGGAAGTCCGAGACCATTTCATCACATAATAAAATATTTGTGAACCTACCAGCGGGCAGCTAAAGTTTATATAAAGTATCTAAAAATAGAAATCTTAGTTCTCTAGGAATAGTTTCTTACTTTAAGCAGAAGATCAGTGTCCCGGGGAAAAATATGTAGAAAAATATTTTAAGGGGCATGCTGAAAAAATTGCTGTCCGTGAACTGGATGGTAATTGTTCATGTGACTTTATTTTTAAAGTTGAAGGCCGAATTAAGGGAACGCCGTGTGCGAGTTTACTCAAAAGTCTCTATTTCTGTTCCGGAGAGAACATCATATCATTCAGGCTTTCGAAAAAACTGTCAACAGCTTCATGGGAAAGTTCCACTAAGTCGGAAATAGGGATAACCATGCATTCGTGCGCATGATTGTCTCCATTGACATTCTGATTTGCATTGCTGACAGAAGGTCGTACCTGTTCGATGTTGCTTTCATCTTGAACTTCACTACACCTCAATCGTAGTGGTGAAGATTCCAGGAATGCCGTCATCAGGATTGGCAGCCTTTGAGGGCAGCACAAAGCGTGAACCTTGGTAGGAACCAACAGTGTATCTGCATCCACCGGCGCATCCGATTGTAGCGTCAGACAGGTGTCTAACACGCATTCTTCTCCGCATAGCAGACACCTTAGTACAGGTAAAACACACCTTTGCCACATTGGTCGAAATGATAGAAACCAAGTCATGTTCAGGTCTCTAAGCCGGGAGAGTCCCAGGATTTTTGATATCCGGTCCCGGTATCCAATGGCTAGGATCGTATCTTCCATTGTCGCGAGAGTTTGATCTGTGACATGGGTTGCCATAACAAAAAATAAGGACTAGGAATAGGATTCCGGCAATTAGTCCTAGGATCAGGGGAAGTCCGCCAAAAATCGAATGGACGAAATCTGGAAAAATACCCAGTATGGCTTTGAATGGTGTTAATGCCATCGAAAATACTGTCTTAAATACCTTTGAGACCCCAGTGGTATCAGAAATATTTAAGATTTCGCTTAGGATTTCCGCGAAATGTACGGGGGAATTGGTTGATAATAATGTATGTATCTCTGCAGTCGTCCTTGCGACTTGTAGATCATACGTTTCTTTTGATGACGTGAGCCTTGTAGGCGTCTGAAGAAGCACTGTTTTCATTCTGCTTAAAGTATCTATTCGAATAGAAGTAATTTTCAAACTGGGCCATGCCCTCGCCTCCCTGTCTGGAAAGGAGCTGGGGAATAAAGAACGTCCACAGCACTTGACCTTCGCCGTTGTAGTTACTAGATAAGGAGTCCCGGGCATAAGACTGCAACATCTGCGGTCTACAATAAGAATGTAACTCCCATTATAGAGTGTTTGAAAGAATGGTTCTATTTCAGTTGCAGGTGCGCCTTGCTGGTGACATGAAAGGTTGTATGAATTCCCTTCACAGGCTCCGTGCAAACTAATACCGTTACACAGAAGCGTGCCGCTTAGTGACATAGCACAATTGTTGCCACTAAGAAACACTTTCTGTCCTTTATTACTGACACATGCATGTGAATAGGGCAGGTTCCAAGTTGTTTTAAGGTACCCCTTTCCCAATTTCTCGTACATGCCAGCCTGTATATATTTTTGGCAGTATTGAAACCTGAAGGTTGAGATTGGAATATTTATGATTCCGTGGATTATCCATTCACTGACAGGTCGTTCTGACATTGTCATTGGTAATCTTTCTAGTTTTTCAATGCTCAAGATTGTATAATCAGCACCCTTTTGCGCCATACCGATTTGTCTATCAGTAAGGTTAAAGATTTGGAATAGTGACGTTGTGTTGATTAAACGCCAAGGCACATAGCCTGAACGCAGATTTTGTAACGTCCAGCCAAGCTGTACAATGGAACGCAATTGTGACTGACCATGTTGTAATAACAGTAAGTCTTGCGATAATATATCGATTGCTGAAGACACAATGCTGTCCAATGAAAAAATTCTGGAGGACAGAGTCATTAACCCATTGTCCACTACAGATAGTGATTTTTCCAAATTGATACGGTCAATTTCCCGTATTCTTTCTGCTGTTTCAATTTGAGTAACCTTCCAGGCCTCATTGTATGCTGCATATACAGAGGCTGCTATGAAACGCTTTTGACGCTGTTTGCGTGGTCCCAGTATGAAATCACGCAAGTCAGCACCATCAGTAAGTAAAGTTAGGTGTTGCTTAATTTCAGGCAGTGTGGAAGTCTGTAGCCAATGAAGGCATAATTTGCCCACACTGTAGGTTGTTATTATCCCTGGGTGATGTCTTTGGGGATATCTAGGGTCTGGCCTGGTCATTTTGAAACCCTGTGTTTTATTCAGGAATCTATCTTGACAGTAATTTGTATCTGTGGGCCAGATCAACCATTGTTTCCAATCAGGATGTGTTCTGTTTTGGTTAAGTATATGGTTTATGTCTATTTCTTCATCTGTATCAGAGTTATTGCTAAACATTGTTGGCTTTGGAATAGACAGGTTATTTAAATCTTTGATTTTGGCTAAGCCAAGACAGGTGGTTTGTTGAACAGTGTCATTTAAAAATATCATTTGTTCGGGGATCATGCAGGCTCTAAACAAAGCTTCTATACCCTGTACTTGCCATTCTTTTGTACCCCAAACACTTTTCAAATCAACATTTTTGTCCCAATAATCAAATCCAAAAGTATTCATATTTTCGAAGAATGAATCTGAATATATCAATTTTGTGTTGGTTATCATGGTTTTCATCCCTGTCTTGTTTGACAATTTGTAATAAAATGTTTCAGCATTACTTATGTTAAAACCTGAAAAATATGAATATTTGTCATAAACGGTTCTAGAGCTCCCTTTTGGAGGTGTAGCACAATGTTCCCATTGATTATAATTTAAAACATTTCTAGGTTGTGCAGATTTATGCAAAAAATGGTTACCATAATGGTTATAGCAATACATACTATCATAATTTGTAGAACCTTGCAAATAATCATGTTTTGTAAATTTAGCAGACATTACTAAGTCAGACATCATATTGTTAATACTTTCAAAGTCCCAATCATCAGCAAATGAGTTTGGTTTTGCAAAGTCACTCAAGGAGATCTTGATTTGGTGTGGATATTTCAGGATCTCGACCGGACCATAAATTTCATAGTCAGTGTTGTCCCAGGCTACCCCACCAGGTATCGGATTGGCTGTGAAGTTGGCTGAAGAAAGTTCTGGAGAAAGTTCTCTTTTCTCGACGTGTGAAGATGTGTGTGGTTTGAGGACCAAGTTGATGTTCTGACTTGCTGTGTCCATTTTAGCATATTTTCCCTCAATGAAGCGTCCCAAGGTAAATACCATGATGAGCCAAAGTATGAGGATAAATGCACCAAAACCCACCCAAAATTCAATCCATGGAGAAACCAGATATGTTTCTTTCAGTTGTTTCAAAAGTTCCTTAGCTTTGTCTTTAAAGGATTTTGATGATGGCTGTGTCTTTGGTTCACTGAAGCCTTCAGAGGAATCATCGAAGTTGATGAAGTAACCAGATGCAGTTCTGTCAATTGTTCCAATTGGTTCAGGATTTCTGTTTTTTGCATTTTCACTTGGTACTTCAGTATAGATTGGTGTGTCTCTGCTAAATGTCTTTATTTGGGTATTCAGAGGTCTGAGTTCTATTGCATTGTTGCATAGTCCTTCTTGTTCTTCTTTAGGCGTTTCGAATGTGATGAGCCTTTTTGATAGGACCTCTGTACTGGTAGCAAATCTTGGTGTTCTGCTACTTATTGGGAGTCCACTTGGCCTACCGTTTGTTATCGGCCACATGTTGTGGTTTTACCAGGTCGATGGATACAACTCGGTTCTCCTTTTTTCCAGCAAGTGGCGGTAGTACAACTGATCTTGTCCCGTTGACAGACAAGACAGGATCTGCTTTTCTGTAAGAAGGCCCAAATTCCTTCTTTACCGCGATCTTCTCCCTGACTAGATCCCCGACTTTTGGAATCCAGACAGGTCTTGCTGGGACAGGTGGTGATTCTTCAGTGGTTGTTGGCTGTTGTTTCAACTGTATGTTGCTCAGGTCTTTTCTTGTTTTGTTTAAGTCCTGCAAAATAGCCAAACGGTCTTTGACATCAAAGGTTTTTTCTATTACCACTGAAGTCTGACTATCAAGGTCAGAGATCAACATCCTAGTTCCGAATAATAATTCGTACGGACTGAATCCCTTCAGAGAATTTCTTGGCAAGTTATTTAGACTACGTTGGACACTTATTAGATGTTTGACCCACCCAGCTCCCGAACCTAATATCCTTTCTATTATAGATTGCTTTCTGCCTTGGTTTTTTCTTTACACCATCCCATACCCTCAGGAAGGAAGTGAGAAGATTCCCGCTGGGCTGTGCTCATTTGGCCATGTTTCCCCCCCAGGCTGGTTTGCCTGAGTGAAAGAAATGGTCGAACGTAGCATGCTCTTAGCGTATATGCCATTTAGACTCGCAAATCTTGTATAACAGTCCGGACGTCAGCCGAGTGCTGAGGATCTACATTATAAGTGTAAACTAGCCTGTATATGTTAATCGCAAGCCATTCTTTTTGCTGGTAACATTATCTGCCTTGATACGACGAGGTATTAAACTGCTTCTCTCCCCACTGCGATCTCTGTTGCAGTTTGGGCAGTTTTTTACAAACATGGTGTAGTGCAGGCTCATGCCTGGCCACCAGTACCGTGATTGTAATTCTTCCAGAGAATCTTTTAATTTAAGGTGTCTGTGACCCTCGCCCATGTGTGCGTCTGCGATTAACAAGTGTCTCCTGTCCATGTTTGGAATCACTCTATCCCCCACTCCAGGGATTCGAGCAAAAGGGACGGAGTTTGCATCGATTATGTATGTATAATTGAGTGGATAGTTGATCAGTAACGCTGAGCAGTCGCCTTTTGATGACGTTTTCACCGCCAGCCATGTTTCACCGTCAATGCATTTAAATGTACGCTTTTTTCGATCTACGGGAGCCGATTTAGTGGCTGCCGCTGCGGCTGTTTCAGCCAATGAATTCCCTACAACGTGAACGCCATCACGTTGATGACTCAGTGAATGAGTCACGTGAGTCTTTGGTAGTTCTTTTTGCAAAAGAGCTATTTGTTCCCAGAGCAGTCTCTGCTTTATTGGTGCATCTGTGTCATCTTTGTAACCGTTCTGAATCCATGTCTGCAAATCGCTGTTATATGATTTGACGCAGTAATATGAATCTGACACTATAAGTGTCGGGAATTCGCGATCCGCATTATCTAGCGCCATTTTCAAAGCTATTATTTCAGTTTGTAGTTCTGAATTAGTTTCTACTGAGTGTGATTTTGTTAATAGAGGTTTTAATTTACCTCCGCGCCACACTTCTTTTGTAATCTCACATGTGGGGTTGTATGCATGTTCTCCCCAAACGGAGGGTTGAGCATGTCCGTCTGTATAGATTACACAGGCGTAATGTCGTAGAGGCAGAATGTCGATTGGCAGAGGATACGTCTTTTCATATTTTAGATTTTTTAATTCTTCTAGTTCTGGATCAAAGTAGTAGTATACTTTGTCCGTTGTGATTGAATTCACCCATTGTATCCATTCCGGATTCAATGTTGTTGTTGGTAAATTACACGGTGCTGTTAGTGCCTCAAAGGCTGATTCTGCTGTTCTGACTGTGATATGTCTTCCGTCAGCTATGTCTTTTTCTCTAGCTATTGCGGTTTGAACTGCACGAATGATTTTTTCTGTATTACTGAATTTTTGTTCAGCTTCTGTGTACATGTGTGATTTGAATGCAATTGGTACCTTATCTCCCTCATTAGAGGTTAGGTATGTGAATCCGCATCTCCCTGGGATGACTCGGATCACAAGGTTGCGTGTATTATCACGGGTTTCTAATTTTGTTTTAATTAGCATGTCTGTTTGTAAGGATTTCAAAATTTCTGTGTGTGTTTGAATCCAACTGGATCTTTTAAAGTCTGGTTTAATTAGATCATAAAGGGGTTTGACCCTTTCTGCGTAATTTGCAATGTATGTTCTTCCGAAATTTAGGAAGCCTAGAATTGACTGTAGGTTTTTTAGTGTTTTTGGAGCTTGGATTACGGCACATTTCTCTAGGAAATTGTCTGCCAGGCTTTTACCTTCACTTGATAGCTCATATCCTAAGAATAGGACTGTCAGATGGGCAATTCTGGACTTTTTAAAGTTGAATTTGTAACCCTCTGCAGCGAAACCAAGTATTATGGTGTTTACCCTTTTCAAGTGAGTCTCCAAGTCATCATCTGTTAAGTAAATGTCATCAACATAAGATAATGCTTCATCATCATATAGTTGTAGTAATTCTGTTACTCTTGCTGAGAATACCCCCGGGCTGTTCTTGTACCCCTGGGCTAACCGACAGAATTGTTTTTGAGTGCCATTTACTGAGAATGCAGTTAAATATCTGCTCTCTGGTGCTATGTTTTGACAAAAGAATCCATTGGAGATGTCCAAGGTTGTTTTGTATTTTTTGCGCACTATGTTATTCATTAGTGCAGCACTGTGTGAGTTTTGCACTGCAAAAGTTTTGCAACATGTGTTAAGGTGTCGGTAATCCAAAACTAGACGATATGAATTGTCTGGTTTGGAGACCGGAAACAAAGGATTGTTCATTTGTGAGGTGCAAGTTTCAATCACCCCCTGGTATTCTAGCTGATCTAGTATTTCATTTACTTGTTTTTTAGCTTCTTGCTTAATTGGGTACTGCCTTTGTGCAGTTGGTTGTGATTTTAACTGGATTTTGTGAGGAGGAGAATCCTCATCCCATCCTACATGATTTTTATATAAAGCAGGTGCTAAGGCCACTGCCCACTTTCTAGCAAGTGTATATTTTTTATGAATCGGGATATGATTCGAGAAGGCAGGCATAATTACTTCTTTGCCATGAGGGCACTCCCTGACAAACTCTGGTGGCCAGTCTTTTTCAGCTAGAAGGATGTCATAGCCTTTGGAGAGGTTATCCCAAAATAGTCCCCTTATTTTCCTAGTCTTATCTCCCTCTATACGTAATGTTATCTCGTATATCTTGTGGGGCTTGCTAACTCTGGTGTCTGCAGTTTCCACTTGAAGGTATTCATTCGTGTCCACTGTCTCCAGATGATTCATAAGGACTTTGCGAGCTATGCTCACTTCTGCTGCGCTGTCTAGCATTGTCTGAGCCCACTCTCCGTTTTTCAGTTGTGTCCTCAGTATTCTCGGCATTGTTAACTACCTTGATACTGGCTACCTTCTTTTTTGGAAATTGTAATTTCTTTTTCAGTTGAGCAGGTTCCTTGTCTTTGGACTTGGCGTGCTCTTCTGATCGTCCTCTTCTTTCCGATTTCTGCGAGGAATTCTGAAAAGATTGAGAGGGACGTGTATCAATGTCTTGATATCTATCAGGTTTTTTAATATTATCCCTATTTCTAAGGTTATATCTATTCCCAGAGGGGTCACTCTGCGGTGACCTCTGTCTTAGGTTTGGAGATTTCTCTCTTCGCCTCGGAGACCTTCCTCTGGACTGGAATTTCTTTTCTTTAGGATTGGATTGTTTGTTTCCATCCCAGTTCTTTTTTGGTGAATTATTATTATTAAAAAATATTTTTTCTGGACTTGTAGTCAGTTGCGGTTTTACTGGTATTCCACCTAGACTATCTCTGCCTAGTTCCTCATAGGATTTTTCTATGATTCTGGCTATTTCAGCTGGTTGGTCTGCTATATCTGTCTCTTTTAACCTCTGGCGGATCGCCACGTTTGCTGCTTCACCTTTTATGTTGGCTAGTAATATAGCCGAGACCTGCTTGAAGTCTTTCAGTAATTTCATACCAAGAGTTAAAGCAGGTTCTGGACCGTATTCATCTTGAATTTGTTTTAGCACATCTGGTATCACCGAAATGGATGGGACACCGTGCGTTTTTGTGTAGATGGAAGCAAAGACTGTACCCCAAGTGTCACAGTCCTCAATATGTGGTGCGATTCCCATTGGGAGACATATAGTCAGAATCCTGTGTTTTTCTAATGGCGTGGTGTCAGGAAACACCGCCTCTATTTGGGTGATTTTCTGTGCCAACCAGAATGGTATCTGTTCCCGTTTAGCTGGAACTTTACCTAGGCAGGATTGGATGTTCTGTGGTGTAATTTTATTTGTGTTCCCCTGGTGAGGGGTCAGCTGTGGAAGTTTAATCGCTGGCTGAATTGTTGAAGTCCGCATTACATACTGAACCAATTGTCTATGAATTTTTAGTAGTTGTTTTAGCTGTATTAATAGCTCTGCTGCAGGCATTCTTTCGATGTCTGGATGTGGTGTGTATCCGGCTAAGACCGGCCACGTTGCTCCTGGTCTACCTAAAGGACCAAGCCTTGTAATGTGATTGTTATGTATTAGGGCGCCATCAAATAAGAGCAAATGCTCTTGGAATTTGAGTGGTACTTCCACCTCCTCGAAAGGAGTGTAAATGTCAGGTGGTACCTCTATTTTGTAATAGTGGAAGTACTTTGTTACAGCATTTGCTGCTGGAAAATGTATCCATGTATAGTATACCTCTGTCTGCCGATATTCGTGTGCCTCAATTACGAATATAACTGTGTCACCTCTAGGTGTCAGTCCATTTTCTATAAGTTTTAAGGTTATAGATCTTCTTTTGCTGACCGGTATGAGTATTATATCCGCGTCTGCATCCTTTAGTGCAGTATCTGCTGCTGCTATTTCAGCTGCTAATCTAACTGCCTCTCTTTCTTCATCACTGTCTCCCATTTTACAGACAGGATGATATTATGTCTATTTGCAGATCAGGTTTCTTTATGGAACAAAGATTAGATGCACAATATTATGGAACTGTTTTTATCCTTCAACGTTGACTTGACCAAGAACCATACATAGGAGTTCCCTCCTGCGAGGTTTTGGAGGATATAACCTTTCACCCACTCCAGACGTCTTTGGAGTATTTGGGAAAAGGGGTCTGAGTGAGAAAGCACGACTGAGTTACTCTAAATGTCTTACGTTAGTTTTATCGCCCTTTCCAAACGCGTTGGGCGCCATGTAGTGTAGCTCCTATTTTCCCAATAGGCTCTGCGCATTGGAATAGTACCTACAGCAGTAAAGGCCTAGGCCAGACGTTAACTAGGTCTACTACTGTCGATACTAGACTTAATTTTTGGGTTTGCCAGCTAAGCTCAGAGTTCGCTAGAAACTTTCTCGAATGTTCAAGGAAGGATTAACTTCCCTGATTAGACAAGAAGGGATTTAGTTTCTGACAACCATAGAACATGACAACTTTGCTCTCCCCTAATCAAGAGTCAATCTCGAGAGTCGTGTGAGCACAAGGCAATTATTTTACTCAGTCAGTACGTGCATTCTTAGTCTCATCAGAATGTAGAGAAAAGGAAGAGACGGGCGTGTTCAATAAAAGATGTTATTTATTGATCAGTCTCTTTTCTCGTACAAGAGAAATGGATCGATATTATTGCAATACTTATAGTTAAGTAAAGTGCATACATTAGAAGCAATAGTATAAAATAATACTGTAAAAACATTGATATGGTTTCTGAGCCATATGATGTTTAAAATGATTAAAATATATTTACATACACATATACATTTGACTAAACGTACTCAACTGGTGTTTCTAAATACGCCTACCCCGTGTACCTGACCTAAGTCTAATGCGTGGGCGGGAATAGAAAGTTACAGTTTAAGTTAAGTTTGTTTTTGCCAAGTGAATAACTAAAGAATTCTCTGTGAGGGGTTATTCAGTTCTGTACCTGGAATTTAGGATGGATGAGGAATGGTATCTCTTTCTCTGCTCTCGATATTCCAGGCTGCCTGCGAGGGCTACCCGGAAGCGCCGGTGCTGGGTCTCTCGGCTTGAGATAGCAGCGCGTCTCTCAGCGCGTCAGGAAGGCGGGGCTGCTGCCAGCGGGGTCTGCTTCTGCTCTCGGCTTCGGCAAGTATGGCTGCTCCGTCTTGTCACCACGCGTGTCTTTGCATAGGGCAAGGTCGGCAATATTTATACCTTAAAGGTGCCGAGATTGACGTAAGGATGGACATAGGTACGTCAATAAAGATGTCATACGACTTGCTCGTTAGCACATTCTTTTGCAAAAGTTCTCTGTGAAATCAAAACAATGGCCGCACGGATTATCCAGGTTGTCATAGGTTTGATTTGTTATGAGAACGTCGTATGCCTTATCAGGGGCTGGAGGAATGTCGCTTGTCTAATTAGATCTCAAGCGTTATGACCTAATCAGATAACACGTTCCTGTGCCGTAGTGTGACTGCGTCAGATAACGGTATCTGCATCATGGGGGATTTCTTGCCTCATGGGCTGACTGTTAGTTAACTTGATAGTTAGTTTAACCAGAATAGGGTCAGGAATAGGGGGATCGATTCAGAACCTATAGAAATACACGACAGTGGGTCTGACGAAACTAAGGGTCTCTGTATTAAAACGGTGTCTAATCTACTATAAAGAACTCCAGAGTATTCCCACTTCTATAGTGAGAGTAGTCATCTATGAATACGAGGAGATGGTTGCTGTCTGGAAGACTGCCAAAGTCTGCACTTATGCGATGTCAGGGGTGGTAGGGAGACCGTTCGGGTATGATCAGAAGAGGAGGGCCACATACTCCAGGGGCTTGGCAGAGGATGCATTGATTGACTGATCTTTCAACCTTATCACCAGGCTGGGAACCACACCTTGCTTCTTAGCCTGCTCTTGGTCTTGACAACCCCTTTGTGTGACCCATGTGCAAGGTCTACCATCCGTTGGGTCAGGTTGGCTTGCACCACCAATCGAGGTCCATGGAGCAGACATCCATGAGCTCCTCTTTCATGTGACACAGTGATTCCCACCATCCTGACTGGGTGGCTGTGATAGCTTGTTGGAGGCAGTCATCAACTTGTAAAGCTTCGATGATGGGGAGCAGGTGCGATCTCCCTACCACGACCCTCACACACTACTTCGTTGGCCTCTTGCTCTTCTCAAGTGGTAGCGGACTCAGTGTGCCTCGAGAAGTAGTCTGCCGGGTTATGAAATCCACGTCGGTATTCCACAGAGAAGTGATACTCTTGGAGTTGTATGATCCACTTCTTGATCCTTGGGGGAGTCTTGGATGCTGACCCTTTGAAGAGTGGTAAAAGAGGCCTGGGGTCGGTGTTGACCACAAAGGGGTGCCCACAGAGGTAGATGTAGAAATGTCTCCAGCCTAATGGATAGTGATCGCCTCTTTTTTCAATGTGGAAGTACGTTTGCTCAGTGGGAGTCCGGGTGCTGCTGGCGTAAGCCCATTCTCTACATGACTGCTTCTGGGACAGCACCACACCCAAACCTGTGGGGCTTGCATCTACTGATAGCTCTGTGTTTTTGCGGGGGTCAAAATAAATGAGGGTGGTGTCAGCGGACAAAGCTTGTTTTGTTTCCTGAAATAATTTTTCTTGTTCCGGACCCCATTGCCATGGAGTTGAAGCCTAGGTAAGTTCTTGCACAGGTTCAGTGAGCTGAGTTAGGTTCTGCATAAAACGGCCACAATATGTGACCATTCTTAAGAAATTTCCTACTCCAGCAATGGTGGAGGGAGCTGGTGCAATTTGGATGTAGCAGACTTTGGCCGGGTCAGGCGTGAATTCTTTTGCAGATAAATGGTATCTGAAGAAGCATATCTCCTCCTTCAGAAACTCACACTTCTCTTTGTGTAGAGTGAGGCAGCAGCTTTGGAGTCGATGGAACATGTACCATTATGCCTTCGCTGACGTTCAGGACACCAGTCTGGCCCGCCAATACCCCTCTGATAATATCCTGGAATACTTCCACTGCGCTGGAATTACGGAAATTGAGGTGCCTTTATCGACTTATTCCCATATGAGTGGAGAAAGTTGTCACATGTAATGGCCCTGTTGTGAGGAGGATCTGGTGGTATCCTGAATGTAGGTCCATCTTAGAAAGCCATCTACTGTGGGTGTTATGTGGCGTTCACTCTTGATTGCAGTGTTTGGAATTTTCATATTCGCATCTCTCCCGGCTGCTTGGGCTTGTGTGCGACAACGATCAGAGACACCTATGGTGTCAGTACTTCCACCTTCTCAATGAAGTCGGCCTTCTCCAACTTGAGTAGTTCTGCTTTCACTTTGGTGTGTAGATGGTACGCCACTCATCGGTGGTGCAACGCAACCGGTTGCGCCGTCTGGTGAATATGGAAGTAAACTAACTGGTCTTTTAGGCACCGATGCCTTGAAACAATTGTTCGAACTCACCCAGCAAAGAGTCCAGGGCGCTGATGTGGACCCCAAATGCAAAATGGACTAGCTGTAATTGGTCAGCGGTATGGCCGCAGTGCAACATGTCAACCCCTCTTTTCGTGACACAGACTTTTGTTTGGGTGGCTTTTCCTTGGTGGCTGATGGTGGCATTGAAGACTCCTGCTAACGGGAGGCACTTAGCAGTGCTGTAGGCATAGAGTCTTTGGGTGGTAGGGTGTAGAGGTGGCAGTGTGGCCATCTTTTTGTGTAGCGACAGGGGTAGGATATTGATCGAGGCCCCTGTGTTGATTAGCGCCACAAGCGGTTGTGTTTCGACCATGGTTTGGCATCTCAGGGCCCAGTGGACTCTGCCAAGGCTGGGTTCTACAATGTGAATGATGTGGACAGTTTCTTTGGACTTGTCCTCGTCCATGTCGTTGTCCGCGGTTCCGAGTTACGCACCTACTTGGTTGGTAGCCTTCCTTCTCGGTCCCTTTGCTGCTGACATTGATCTACAGACTTTGGCAAAGTGGTTAATTTTTCCATAGGCTGAAAACTTTTGTCCTTTTACCATGTGTGGTGTGGGGCCTCCACACCACTGACATGGTCTGGTAACTTGCTGTGTCTTGGAAAGGTTTATCTACGCTTGAAGCAAGGCAGCGTCGCCTACTTGGTTGACGGGTCCATCCTTGGCCCGCTGGAGTGCAGCTTCCATGTGGGCTGCTTGCAATTTTGACAGCTCCTTAGACCTGCCTATGGTGAGGATCTCATCCATTGCCATGTGGGGTACCAGCAGGATGTGTTCGCCCAGTTTCGCCATCGCGTAACACCAAATGAATTGGGCAAGTATTTCATCTTGCTCATAAGGGAAGGTGCATGTGGTTGCTAACTCACATAGCATTGCATAGAATTAGTCTACTTTTTCTTCAGGTGTCTGTGGCACTCCCCTGTATCGGAATCGCTTGTAGTCTGGATTGGCCAGAGGAGAGAAATGAGCTGTGGGGGCTGCTTTCAGCCTGGCATAGGTGTGTGGGGGGGCCGGCTTCCCATACCTTTTTGGACAGTTTGTGGACAGCAGCACCCCCAAGTGCAGGAGCATAGGTCATTGTCTGTCTTCTTTGAATGGCACTACTGCAAAGTATGTCTCTAGATGGTCTATCCACATGGCCCATTTGGCAGCTTCAGAAGATGGTGCCCCTGCTACGACAGAAGGTTCAATGGTGGGTATAGACATCATGTGTTTGGCACTTGTTCTGCCTTCAGAGGTGGTAAGAGCACTGGTGACAGTGTGGGGTCCTCCTTAGTCATATTCCGGCGTGATGCTGTGGGGCACAGGCTGCGTGCAAGATAGCAACATCATAAAATAAAATTATAGATAGAGTATTGAAACTTTTCAAACACTCACCACCAGTCACAGGTTTAATCCATTGTTATTTTGCTCACCACATCATCCCAGTTTGGACCCAGCCATATGCAAATCAGTCTTGGAACAGTCCAGCCTGAACTGCCAAGCCAGGTCCTCCCTGGATCGGAAACAAGCATCCTGGGATCGATTTCGAGGTATCACCCATCATCAGCCAGGCTAGCTTGAATCTAGCGGCGCAGCGAGCATGGGACCCATGTCAGGGCATACCCTTAACCACTTAGGATGCACATAGCAACATCACAAAATAAAATGATAGACTAAGTATTGAAACTTTTCAAACACTAACCCCCAGTCACAGATCTGGGTTTAATCTATCATTATTTTGCTCGCCATGTAACCCCAGTTTGGGCTGTGCACTTGCCTGGTTAGCTGGGCACACTTGCAGTCTCTTTTACACAGTGGTTTCGATGTGGGCAGGGTCTGTGCGCTGGTCATGCATGTAGTGCTGGATGTCTGCTGCATCATGGATGCCAGGCTCACAATGATGGAGGCTTCAGGTTTTCTGTCTTCTCCCTGACTTCTGGGGTTTTCCAAAAAGTGTGCTAGCTGAGCATGTGTCTTCTAACAGGCTTAAGGCTGCAGTGTGAGTGGGGGCTATGAGCTGCAGAGCCGCTAAAAAACTGCCACTGGCTGCTTTCTCCTGAGGCTTGAGCTGGGAGACACCATTTGCTTCACTCACTTTACTTGCCTCATTTGCTCATTTGCACATTTGCACTGTTCTGCTGCTAGATGCTGCTCTTCTTATTACTTCTGGCATAGATGAGAGCGTTTTTTAAACTTTTAAAGATTCTAACCATCTTTTAATCAGTCTTTATTTACCTGTTGTATTGTTGCTGAATTTGCTTTTGCACTGTTGGGAGGGCACAGGGACGCTCTAGGGCATCTGCAAATCCCGCTCTCTCGAAAGCGAGGCTGCCATTTTGGAAGTACTGTGTGGTTAGCGGGCTAGTTTCTTCCCCAGACACTATAAACGGGAGCACTGACGTGACCGCGCAGCAGGCGCTCTGCTAGTGCCCCAAAAGGCAAGCCCGTCTGCGCCCGTCCGCGCTCGGTGCGTGCTCAGCGCCAGAATCCCTGCCCTTTTCGCTTTAGGTGAAAGCCCCTTGCACATTTTGGCTCCTTTGCTTACAATATTCTGTCAATTTTGCAAGGGGATATATTGGCAGAACAAAATCGAGATAGAACCTTGATTTTGGGGGATTCTTTTGATATGTCACTCTACCCTGCAAACTTCCCTGAAATGCGAGGCTTGCTTGCTATGTTTAACCCTATAGGTCTCTAGTGTGAGAACTTGAAAAACACTACTGCTAATTAACTTTTCCCTCAAACCCCATACAATTATTTAAATTGCTTACAGTAGTTAAAATTTGAGAGCACAATTATGGGAATTATATTGGCTTTTTTGTGAGGGTGATAACATTATTTTACATGAAGGGTTCGTGCATTTATATGTTTGAAGGCTATTGCTCTAAAGTGTGCAATTATTGGCCGACCTCCCTCCCAAATAGGACAAGTTCTGAATTAGGTCATACATTCCTGGATTCGTCTTTCTTATCAAGCCCAAAGGGCGTATTCATATGGCCCTCAATTCTGCAAGCTAGAATCTCTTTCAGTAAATTGAACACAGGTGTGTCTTTTCAATTATTCGCCTGAGATAATGCTCTAATATTCACTGACAGTATTGTTTGCCATTTATACTGGTGAAAAGCAAAGATTTTTAAATTAAATCTTCTTGTGTTCATTGACTCCTCAGAACCATAGTAGGGGTCCCACATAAAATATCCCTGCTAGGATATCTGGCAGGTATTTACGGTCTACAAATTGACCCTTACCGTGCAATTACCCACAGCTGAGTCAGTAAGACCCATGTCCGGTCTAATCACTCCACTGGCATGGAGGCTGTCTGCAGCTGGGGACCAACAGAGATCTACCTGCAGGTCCAAATCCTTAGCTCACCTCTCTGCTCAAGCTTTGAGAGACTCCTGGTGGAGGTAGTGCAATTAGTCTGTTCAGTTCCCCCCTGCACCAGGGTACTTTTCCCTCATCGCGTCTGGGACATACATCATTGCTTGCAGCAAATGTGGGTGAGTGTGAGGTCTGGAAGTAAGCCTGAACTGAGGGAGTCCATTGGACTGTACATATTTGTGTTTTCAAACTGGCGGCTGTCATCGTGCAAAGGCTGACCAGGTCTCTGCTGACATGGAAACATGCATATTCACAAGCCTCTCCCACTTTCCCATAGTACCGTTGTATCCCTGTGTGAGGGATATTGCCTACAAGGCTTTTGATTTGGCTATAGTGCCTCTGCCAGAATGTTGTCTGCCTGTCCACCCAATCTTCGTGTTGGGATTTGAATAGCCGAGGAATATGGACCCATGTCTGGGGCTGATACAGATTTAACCTGGACCAGTTTTAGTCAGCCCAGGAGATGCTACAGTTGAACATGACCTCTGCATGTCTTGGTCATTCAAGATTTAGAGCTTGCAGAAGACTTTATTAGTCAAAATGACCAAAAGCACTAGCTGCCATGGCCTGTATATGGTTCTACATATTCTCACCTTCCAACGACCAAACTGTGTACCAGTACAGCTGAGAAAAACTGGGTTTCGGGGATAGGACTCTGCTAGTCAATGTCCGTCTTTCAGGCTAGGAATAGATCTGGGTCAAGATCCTGAAAATAGTGGTGTCTGTGAGAAGAGAGCCCTATCCAATGTAGAGAGGAAATGGGATAGCATTTATCATGAGACAATCCTGTTGTCTAGGAGGACCTGTGGGAGTTGCTGTTGCACAATTTCTGCTTCATGACGCAAGATCGCCTCCACCACCTGGTCAGGAATTCATCTAGCATCAGCATCATCCCCTGTGATGCACATCACCAATGGAAGAAGGGAAGAGTTGTCGCCAGAAGCACCCGTGAGCCTGAGCTAAACCTCCTCCCTCCCCCATGCATAGATGAGCCTGTGACTAATCAAAAAGAAATTCTAGTTAGCTTTCAAAAAGTTGCCACTTTATTTCATCTGCTCATAAGGGGGTAACTCTGAACACCAACATCTCCCTAGCTGGGGGAGTATAACAGTTGCCGAAGAAAATATAAGCAGGCTCACCCCATACTCCAGCCACAGACACATGCCCTACCAGTCATCCCAGAATCCTCCATGTCACTTGGGACCACCAATCTATGTTACCTATGCTACAACAGAATACTCCTGTTGCTGTGCCAACCTGCCTAAATGAAGGGATATGGCCTTCGTTACACCAATGAAATTCCCTGTATTGACTCCTTTCCCAGATATGCTGTGGAGACACGAACAAAGACGATGCAACTGGAGCAGTCTTGGATTATGAGCAGGAGCTTTGCAAAGAAATGGAACATAATGAAGGATACAGTCCTCAGATAAGTCTAGGAGACTGGCTTTTTGCTAGCTGTCCATAGTACTACAGACCCGCAGCGCAAGGGTGCTCGGTTTAGATCTTTTGAGTACTTAATTGATGTTCCTTGCTAAACGCATCACCATAGCCTATTAGCCACATCATAACCTTTCTTATCTTACAATGATCAACATATTTGAAGAAAAATCGACATAAACCACATTTTGTCTTTTGGTCAAACCAGGGCCGGCACCTGATGTGACAATCTTTGTGGGTGTGCCACCAATAAACTCATTCTCCATGGATTCTTTCACTACCACCCTCCAACAGTGCCCCTCATCTCTCCATAGCACCGCTCTCACATTTATTTAATTAATATTAATAGTGCCACTCATCCTCCTGTAGGGTTTGATAGCACTCTAGATCACACACATTATACTGAGACAATGGATTATTCAAGTGTGTAAATCGATGCATTTCACTCAGTGTTGCCAACAAACAGTCCACGGACCTCACCAATGCAGCGGCCTATCTTATACTGTGTGCAGATTGTCTTATACTGTATGTGATACGGTTTTAAACTAATGGCATACATATTCATGATGTTTTCTGCCACAGGCTGGATCATGAGCACTATAATAAAAAATAATATTTGGCAGCTAATCACCCATGATGGCCTCTAGGCTCTGACAATAGGCATGGGGAGATGAAGTGATTTGCCCCAAATCACAGGTTGTTGAGCCAACGCCGAGACTCGAACCTGTCTGGCCATTACACCACACCCTTTCCAGGTCATTATTCCTCAGTGCACCAACCACGATCAGTGGCCCTCTGCTCCATGCTCGGATGTCTGAAGTGATCGTATTAACCAACTGAGCTTTCTTAGCTGAATAATGCATTACCCGCTGATTAGTTTAATTGACATTTATTTTCATTTAAGGTGAGTGCATTACATAATACATGCAGGTACCTGTAGGTGAAAAGCCAGTATAATATATACAGAATCTTTTGTTCTTTTTAGGTACCTCTGACCCTGTTCCCTTACTCTTTGACCCTGCCCCCATTCTTCTCAGGTTCACAATACCCACAATTGTTTCCAGTGCTTACAAGTCAGTAAACTGCTCAGCAAGAAGCGCAAATTAGAAATATCTGTGCAGCATATTCCAGCGAGCCACAGAGATATGCTGCATAGCACTGACCCTCGAGGAGTAACACTTGCAGCATATGCTGCACGTATTCAGCGCAGAGTGCTTTCCAGTAGTATTGTAAGTGCACCATCAAAACCACACCAGTTCAATCAATCAAACAGGGAATTGTTAAGTGCACTACTCACCCGTGAGGGTCTCAAGGCACTGGGATGGTGTGGGGGTCAGCAGTTCTGTTTAGCTGAAGAGCCAGGTCTTGAGAGTCTTCTTGAAGGTGTTCAGGGAGGGGGTGCCTGATGTTGATCGGCAGCTCGTTCCAGGTCTTGGCCATGATGTAGGAGAAGGATCTCCCCCCTGCTTTAGCTCTGTGGATGCGTGGTGTTTCGGCGAGGACGAGGTTGGCGGAACTGAGGTTCTTTTTGGGTATGTGGAGGGTGATTCAGTCCTTGAGTTATTTGGGTCCGATGTTGTATAGGCATTTGTAGGCCTGGGTGAATATCTTGAAAGTGACTCTCTTCTCGATGGGGAGCCAGTGGAGCTTCCGTAGGTGTTGGCTGATGCGCTTGTGTCGAGGGATGCTGAGGACGAGTCTGGCGGTGTTGTTCTGTATAGTCTGGAGCTTGCGGAGTAGGGGCTTGTTTATGCCGGCGTAGAGGGCTTTACCATAGTCCAGCCTGCTGGTAACGAGTACGTGGGTGACCGTCTTTTCTTGAATCGGGGGGGGGGGGAGGGATCCATTTGAAGGTCTTACGGATGATGAGGAGGGTGTTGAAACAGCTGGAGGTGACGGCGTTCACCAGTCGGTTCATGGAGAAGGAGGAGTCGAGTAAGATGCCGAGGTTTCTGGCGTAGTCTGTGGGGGTCGGGGGGCTGCCGAGGGCGGTGGGCCACCAAGTGTTGTTCCATGCCAATGGGGAGATTCCCAGAACCAGGAATTCCGTCTTTTCTGAGTTGAGCTTTAGGCAGCTGTTGCTCTTCCAGGCTTCCTTTCTGGAAGTTGAGTCTGGTGGTGGTGGGGTCCGGCGTGAGGGAGAGGATGAGCTGGGTGTCGTCGGCGAAGGATACTATGCTGAGGCCGGTCTGTCGGACCATGCCGGCGTGGGGGGTCATGTAGATGTTGAAGAGGGTTGGGCTGAGCGATGATCCCTGTGGTACTCCGCAGTTAATTTCCGTGTGTTTAGAGAGGAAGGGTGGTAGTCTAGCCCTTTGGCTTCTGCCAGTGAGGAATGATCGGATCCGGTTGAGGGCGGTTCCTTGTATGCCGGCTTCATGTAGTCTTCAATGAATCTTGCTAGTTCTGCGTTGACGGTCTTCTCACCGACTTTTGCCACGAAGGGGATGAGCGGGAGA
The DNA here is from genome assembly GCF_964261635.1 of Lissotriton helveticus. Classification (NCBI taxonomy): domain Eukaryota; kingdom Metazoa; phylum Chordata; class Amphibia; order Caudata; family Salamandridae; genus Lissotriton; species Lissotriton helveticus. Next base: position 1,456,262,209 of record NC_136063.1, on the reverse strand, counting down.
GAGATGGGCCGGTAGTTCTTGAGGTCCGTGGGGTTTTCTCAGGGCTTCTGCAGCAGGGGCTTCTGGCTTCTGCACGTTTCCAGTCATCTGGAAGGTGCCGGTTTCGAAGGTGGTGTTGATGGTGCATTGTAGTTCGGGTGCAATGGCGCCTCGGTGGTAGATGTGTGGTGGGCAGGGGTCAGTGGGAACCCCTGAGTGGATGCCTCTCATGGTGGATGTGGTCTCTTTGGTCGTGACCAGGGTCCAAGAGGAGATAGTGGGCTGGTTGCCGTTGCCAGAGGGCGGGGTGGCTTTGTAGTCAGGTGTGTGGTTGTTGAAGTTATTGTAGAGGTTTTTGATCTTCAGGTGAAAGTAGGATCCAAGCTTGTTGCAGAGGTTCTGGGAGGGGGTGATGTCCATGGCTTTGCTGCGGCGTTTGGTGAATTCCTGGAGGACGCTGAAGAGTTCCTTGGAGTTGCTGGAGTGGACGAGGATTTTGTTGTGGATGAAAGTCCTTTTGGTGGTTCTTATGCGTTGGTGGTATTCTGTCATGGCTTTCTTGTATGTGGTGTAATTTTCTGGCGTCTTGCTGTTTCTCCAGTTCTTCTCCAGGTGTCTGCAGGTCCGCCTGTCTTCTTGGATGTCGGTGGTGAACCAGGCGGATTTCCAAGGGCGTTGCTTGTCAGGGTTGCATAGTGGGGCAAGCTTGTCTGCTCAGTTGGCGATACATGTGTAAAGTTTCCTGGCTGCGAGGTTGGCATCGTTTGCCGTGGTGGGGGTGTTGAGGTTGAGGGTGGAGTTGAGTTGTTCCTCTGTGATTTTGCTCCAGTTCCTTCTCGGGGGGTGCAGAGCAGGTTCGGTGGCTTGGGTTTGTGGACGAGGAAGTGTATGCAGTGGTGGTCTGTCCACGGGGGTTGCATAGTGTGACTGAAGTGGACGCTATTTCCTCCGGCAAAGATGGGGTCGAGGGTGTGTCCTGCCTTGTGGGTCGGTGTGGTGACGAGTTGTTTTAGTCCGATGTTGGCTAGGTTGTCGAGGAGGATGGTGGAGTTGGGGGTAGCTGGGGTTGTCGAGGTGGAAGTTTAGGTCTCTGATGAGTATGTAGTCCATGGCGGCGATGGCATGGGGTGCGATGAGGTCATTGATGGTTGAACAAACTATGAGGTATGGGTTTTTCTGTCTCTTCTTGGTCTGAGGGGCAGATTGTGCTGGGGGACCTGGGGAAGAGTGGCATCTCCCGCATCTACCGAACATTGATCAATAACACCCCATCTTCCCTAGATCGATTATGTGCTCAATTGGAGGAGTGGGTGAGCGCTCTGGAGGAGGAAGACTGGCGCGACTCCCTTATGGCCCCTAGGACATTCACCGCCTCCGCCAGGCTACGTATGGTACAGCTCTACTATTTACATGCAGCTTACCTCACCCCGGTGCGCCTTCATCGAGCAGGAATTAGCCCGACCTCTGCTTGCATTAGGTGCGGTCATGAACCGGCTGATTTTCTCCACATGGTATGGGCCTGTCCTTGCTTGTCGCAGTTCTGGGGGGACATTGTAGGGGACATTGCCTGCTTCCAAGATGGCGACGCACATCGGAGCCTTCGCACAGCGTTGGAGTGGCTCCTAGAGGAGCTGTCCACTCGACACCAAGGAAGTGCACAGTGAGCATCGGGGGTGCCGGGGGCCCCCCAGTTAATCAGCAGAGACGGCGAGTACGCCTACTTCGGCAGGTGACAGGCGGCCCGGGAATCGCGAGCCGCCCGCGCTGGGAGCCTCGTGCGAGCTGCAGGTAGGAGGCACCCACCCTTGGAGACTGGGAACAACTGGGAGCCTGCTGAGCCCGTTGGCATAGCGAGATTGCCACCTCTAAAGCTCCAAAGATGAGTGGAGACACCGTGGGGGCAATTGGAGCTCTGGTGCCTGACCTCAAGATGGCGGCCGGCGCTACCATCCAGTGCTAGCAGGAGTGAGGCTGCGGTCCCATGGGGGGAAACGGTGGTGACCTGAAGAGGGGCTTCCCCTTGGTGACTCATTACATAAACAGAGGGGTGTGGAGATCTTGTCACTTTTTTGCTTACCCTTAATGCCTACCATCTTGTTTGCCTAGCTCTCTGGGTCCATGTCACCGGTTCCTCCTTCTTGAGGTTTCGAATGTCCCCACGATGACTGTTGCCACCAGAGACCTGCACCCTTCATCGACCAATCGGAGCCTGCTACACTTCTCTCTTCTGGTTGAACTTGGTTAGGCAACCCCTTCCACCCCTACCTTTACCCCTCCCAACTCTGTAGACCGGTTTAGATTGTTACCGATACCTAGCCCCTCTCCTGTTTTGTCCGACCTGCTTACTCTTAGTTTTGGCATACACTTAAGAACCTCTTCTCCATGCCCGGTCATCCTGGCTTGATACGTATTCTTGCCCTTTTCTTTCCCCCTTCTCCAGCTTTACTCCTTGATCTTGTTTTCCATATTTTCTTTTGCTCTACAAACGGAAATATTTTATCTTGTGCTCTATTTCAACAGATGTATTTTTGCAACATGCAGTTGTTTTTTGCTTCAGAAACTTATTGTAATCTTTGTAACCACTGTTCTGCTGTAATAATTTCCTTATGTTACTGCACTCCGATACCTCCGGGTCTAGCTAGTGTTCTGCGGAGCCCGAGAACCATTGGCCGTTGCCCGGTGGAGCTGTCCTATGCAGCTATAGAGGAGTCTGGCTATGGTTCATCCCCTTAGCCGTCACCTACCCAGCTGGCCTTCGGACATTGTTTCAAATGGTTCCTCACAGCTTTGTCCGCCTTTCACATTAACTGCTTTAAATGCTTTATTACTCCTGAAGTACTTTCCCCCCTTCTGGTCTGCCTTACTCTATCTACTTTCCTTTTCCCCCGTTTTTCCTCTCCACCTCTTCCTTCCATTCCCCTTAAGACGTTAGTCTTGGCTGTGCAATGCGCTAATAACTTTTTAGGTCTCGGGCCTAGCGTCACACTGCGTGAGCAGTGTGTGCGGAGCCCGAGATTTTATGTTCCCTACAGTGGGGCTTGAACCCGCCCCTCTGCTCCATTGGCTGGCCTCGTAAATGCTGGCCAGCCATTGGAGGAGAGGAGCGTCACTCAGTTCAGGCCCCGCCTTGATGCGATTCGGGGGCGTTTTTCTCTCTTTTTTTAAGCCCCGCCCCTTTTCTAGTGGTGGGCGTTACACTCTCCCTCTCGCCGAGGTCCCAGTCTATTTCTCCTGTAATGTACCCTTTGCTACCTCTTGTATTTTGTTTGCTCACAATTGTCACTTTTGCCTAATGTAACTTAACGTCTGCTTTTGTAACGTGTTCACTCGTCTCATGGATCATTTCTGTTCCTATTGTGAAGCGCTCTGACGCACCGCCTGCAGTGACCTGAAGGGGCCGCCGCGCTGCCCGCTGCGACCCGGAAGTGCTTCTCTCCAGGACCCGGATCCAGACCTCTCGCCGAGTATACTCGATAACAGGACAGCACGGTAGCCATTTTCTTTGATCGCATTATGGCACCCGACTACGCCCCAGAGGGATTTGCCACTTTGACAGGCTTTTCCAAAACTCTGCAGTGCCGGTAATTCTAGTTTAATCCCGTTTCCCCTTCTGCTTCTCATGTTCTATATTCCCTTTTGTTTGGCTACTGTATAAGCGCTCGCGCATTCCGTTACACCCCCCAGCCTCTTCATTAGTAAACGCTGCCAATCAAGGTCATTTAGGAAGTTGCGGCAAACATCGAGGTTCCAGGCCAGAGCCAACACCCCTGTCAGCCTCAGTGCGCTTTGTGGTTTCTGTATCTAAATGCAGCCTCTCGCTGATGCCTATTGACTGGGAACAGGTGCGCGGAAAAACGTATTGAGCCCTTTCCGGGGAGTAACACTCTATAGATGCATAACATAAATAATTAATAGTTTCTTGTGAGTTTCGTAACTCTTTGCACACCGTTTTCGAGACTGTTCTTTTCACACAGACGTAAGACATTAAACTCTTCCCTGTAATCGAAAAATGTGGTCCAGAGCGTGTCCTCCCTTAAATTGGGCATCATTTCTGGTCGGGCTTTCCGTGATTTAAATGTCTCGTAAGTGCGGAGCCCTTTACTGACTGTACCTTTGCTATCATTTCAGCCCTGTGACCTGCAGAAAAGTACATGTAAGGGCAGGGCATGGTGGCTCATCTTAGTGCGACACCCAAGAGCTAGAGGATACTCATGTTATTTGCATTAATGATGTAGTCTTCAATATTTTCATGATCCCGAGATAATTTTTCAGAGCACTTAAATGGGAGTGCGAGAGGCAACCTTCCTGTAATGCAATATGAGGAGTGTTCCAGCGTATTTGTGTTCCAGCGTATTTTCGAGATATCCGGTTGTCCATGACCTCCAAGTCATGCTAGTAGTTCACATATCACTGTACAATTCACGCATTGTCCTGCTTTCTCTAAGAAGGCATCATTCTGTCGCATGAAACGTGTAGGAACCCTCCCGAGTTCTTTCACTAAAGGCACAAGTTAGAAACTTCTGTACTGTGCCATTGCACAGTAATTGCCCGTTCCAGTACTTAATTCCTGTTTATATTGAATTGTATCACTACTAATCCACAAAAAGTGCACAGTTCTCAGTGTGCTGGGTCAATGTTCACTTGATACATCTGGTACGAGGGACAGTACTTAAATGGAATAGTACCATCAGGAAGCGTATTTTTTTGTAAAAGGACCATGCTTGGGGCTTCTAAGAATGTGTAGTTTCCTTTACGTGGGTCAGAACTGAAACTTATTTATCAAAGTATGTATATTTTTAGTATCTTTCCCAAATTCTCTACAACCCCAATTCTGATTGTCAGATTCTCCGGGGACTGATCCATTTAATAGTTTACTAATCCTCAGAATTCACCGTCATATTCTGGGAAGCACTGAGAGATTTAATGGGATACAGGATATGGTTACCCTGACTACTACGTATCACTCAAAAGTTATCCTAAAACCCTTCATGCAGAAGGACCGCCATGTAGACTAAAAATCTAAAAGGGGCGACCCGGATTAGGTTTCTGTGGACCCTCACACATTATTGGTGTCCTGCTTCATCATTGGGTATAATCCTGGTCCCCACAGTGGGCTCAACCATTTTCCAGAGAGCACTTGGTATATTTCTATTGGACGTGGTCTTCGAGTGAGAGATGAGCATAACTGAAGGGCGCCCCAGTATCCCTTTAATATTGGGTGCCCTTGGCAGGGCTCAAGTCCTAAAAAAAGAAGTGGGGGGACTAACCTAGTTAGGCAGTATGCTAGTGACATCACAGCACACAACATCACTGCACACACTCCATCCCTCGCCCATACTCCATCCCTCGTTTTTCTTGCCTCTGTGTGGCTCTGTGTGTGTGTGTGGCTCTGTGTGTGTGTGACTGTCTGTGTGAGGGTGGCTCTGTCTGTGTGAGGGTGGCTCTGTGTGTGTGTGGGTGGCTCTATGTGAATGGCTCTGTGGGTGGCTCTGTGTGGGTGGCTCTGTATGTGTGTGTGGGTGGCTTTGTGTGTGGGTGCAAATGCAATAGGTCTCGCATTTGCGAGAGATTAAGCTATTGGCATTGTAAATGACTGCCATTTATTTATATGTTTTAAAAACAAATACATAAGACACTAAGAAACCGAGCGCCCTGATTCTTTTAGATCTGTCAGCGGCGTTCGATACTGTCAGCCATGCCCTGCTCTTGGAAAGATTACGGGACTTCGGGATTAGGAATGTGGCCTTCAATTGGCTGAAATCCTTTCTTTTAGGAAGGACACAGAGGATACAGCTGGGGGATTTGTTTTCAGATGTGGGGACTTTAGAGTGTGGGGTGCCTCAGGGCTCCGCACTGTCCCCGTTACTGTTCAATCTATATCTTCAACCCCTGATAGCATCTCTGGTTAATATGGGCTGTAAAGTTTTTAACTACGCGGACGATACTCAGCTTGTGCTGAGTATCGATAACACCAAGGCCGCGCAGCTCCAAGTGCAGGACATCCTAAGGCACACGGTTGGGTGGATGACTGAAAACCTATTAAAGATCAACCAGGACAAAACCGAGGTATTGGTAATTCCATCCACCACCTCACCTTGGAGCGATCTCTACTGGCCACAAGAGTTAGGTTTAACTCCAAAACCGAGTGCAAATGTAAAAAGTCTGGGGAATAAACTGGACAGTGATTTATCAATGTGTAGCCAAATCTCCTCTGTCATCGGAAGCTGCACGAACATCATTAGGCAGCTACGTAAGCTAGCCCCTGTCCTGTCTCAGTCTATGCTGCGTACAGTCGTAGCGGCGACCATAATATCCAGAATGGATTATGGTAATTCCCTCTATTTGGGCCTTCCCAAATCTCTAACCAATAGGTTGCAGGTCGTGATGAATGACGCGGCGCGTCTGATTTTTAAACTTCCCAGAAGGACCAAGGCCTCTCCCCTGTTACAGAGCCTACATTGGCTCCCTGTAAAAGAGAGGGTAGAGTTTAAGAGCCTTTGTACGGTCCATAAGGCAATTTATGGCCATGCACCCGACTACATCAAAGATCGTTTGAGAGTGTACAGTCCAAAAAGAACTCTCAGATCCTCTGGCTCTCAGCTGTTGATCTGCCCTCGGTACAAATTGGTGACCAAGGGAGGGAGAGCTTTTCTGTGTTGGCCCCCAACTTGTGGAATAAGCTACCTGAGGGGCTACGCAGTGAGGTGAACCTCCTGCAATTTAGGAAATCCTTAAAAACATTGCTATTTAGAAGGGTGTGGGTATAGCTGGTTGGTGCACTATTTCTCCATGTTGTATGTAGTTATTGTATAAACTCCATCGATTTCCACGTGCCTAGAGACCTGTAGGTGATTGGCGCGATACAAATCCAAAATAACAATAACAATAACAATAACATAAATAAAAATAATGTCATGAGCAATGCCAATAGCTCTAACTTTAACAATGCCGAGACCATTGCATTGTAAATGCTTGTTTATTATGTATTCTCATGTCTTTCTCTTGTGCCTATACTTGTAATTGTAACTGATGTGACTTGTGTAACTTGTAACACACTGATCCTCATGTAAAGCGCTCTGATACCTCCTGGTCTAGCCAGCGCTTTATAAAACTCTTCAAATAAAATAAAATAAATAAATAAACCTAGTTCTAGGTTGAGAATGTGTACCGCCTAGCGTCGGGAGGCAAACCATCACCATTCCTTTCTGACTGTCTTTAGACACATCTAACTGCTGCTTTTCAAGTTCTTGCGGTAAATTACGCAGGTTTTCTAAGGAGTGTTAATGTTATCCCATTAAAAGTGAGATTCTGGCATCTGAAAGGCTATCTCTACCTTCTCACCCACTGGGCTGTTTAACCTGTTTTTGACTCCAAGAAGAAAAGCAGAAAGCCAGGGGCTAAATTTTATTTTGCATTTCACAACTTTGCCCTTTGGCGCTACAACATGTGATACCATCATCTGTTTATGTTTTTTACAGTAGTGTGGTAAGCGCATTGAGGGACTCGTAGTTTTCCTTTTAACAATTCCACTATGGACTCAAAACCACAGCATAAATAAGCTGCTACCTACAATGCCGAAATTGGCTCTGTGTCAGCTGTGTTTTAAAATTTTACAAAGGTGACTTGTCAGCTGTCTTAAAATGTTACATCGACTACTCCATTTGAAAAATTTCTTGTTTCACAGGTAAATCCAAAAGTAATCTCTGCGCACATATATTTTGACGGTTCATTCTTCCTCTCACATATAGAGGTGGGCATAATTTGTGTAATTTGCCGTTGCTTAATTACAGAAAAATTATGGAAAATTATGCATGGACTGTAATCTAGCATTTAGCACCATTTTCTTAGCCTAAAATGCACCCTCGCATCCAAAATGGATCAGGAATGCATTTTGTGCTAAGTAAATAGCGCTACATGCAACAGAACACAAACAGCAGCAGCGAGCAGCCATTCACACTTGTTAAATTCATTGCTCCTGTGATAAGATTTTTGTGCCAAATTACTCATAACTACGTTAACAGACACAATTGTGCAATTTTCTGCAATTTCACATCAAGAGTAATAGATTTACGACAGGTGCCAGTAGCAGAAGAAACAGGACACAATTCTCTCACACATACAGGGCAGGTACAACACAGAAAGCTAACACATTAAGGCCCTGATTCCAAGTTGGTCGGTATATTTGGACCCATGCATAAACACCTAATTACGCACAGATCAGAATGACGAGTTGTTGGGTATTTAATACTTCTGATAATTATCAGATGCATTAAATATCTCAATCTTCATTAAAGTTCAGTATGACAAACCAGACAAATTTTAACAGGGGAAAAGCAAACAGTATTTAGTGTATAATGCTCGTTTTGGTGCATTAAACACCAAAATCTGCATGTTATACCTCTCGTAATATCTGTTATTCATTGCACCTGATAAATAACGTACCCTGTGGTACTGTTATTTATCTGGTGTGATAAATATACCTAAACTCGTAATCAGGGACTAAAGAGGGAGTGCCAGAAATTAAAGGCTGGGAGAAACAACCAAATATCTAATGAAATTAACATGTATTCATGTACTCTTATAGCATGATGAACGGTCACCTACCTACTGTGAAATGCTTCAATAGTAGGTTCTATATCTTGCACTGTGAAGCATTCAAGAATACTACTGTTCACCGGTTAACTGTTATGTTAAGTCGATATGTATAGCACAGCTTATCACCCGTGAGTGTATTCAGGCGCTGGAGCAGGAGTGTAGGCCGGGAAGTGCTCCAAGTTGAACAGCCAGATCGTCAATTTTGTGCCATAATTAAGAACTGGAGTAGCAGTCCTGATATGTTGAGGAAGTTCATTCTAGTTATTGGTGGCGATGAATGAGAAGATACTTCCTCCTGATTTGCTTCTGCGGATGCGGAGGACCCATATCATGGAGAGAGAGGTGGAAAGTAGCTGTATAGAAGGTTGGTAGAATTGAAGTTGGTAATTGAGGTATGCTGGTCTGGTGTTGTAGAGGCCTTTGTAGATGTGGATGAGCAGCTTGAATTGGCAACATTTCGGGATGGGTAACCAGTGTACTGTGAAGTAGGGAGTGTTGTGAGCACGTCTTGAGATGGCTAGGATGAGTCAGGTAGCAGTATTTTGGATGGTCTGACGTCTTTGCGGGAACTGGTTGGAGATAACTACGTAGAGTGCGTTGCCATTGTTGAGTCTACTGGTTATAAGGGCCTGGGTCACTGTGTGTCTTGTGTGCGTGGGGCGCCATTTGAAAATCCTGTGAAGCATTCTGAGAATGAGGCTGCAGGATGCAATCACAGTATTGACTTGTTCATCTTGGGTTTGCCTTCAGGGATAATGCTGAGGTTTGTGGAGTGGTCTGTGGGGGTGGACGTGGTACCAAATTGAGGCGACCACCAGGGAGAGTCTCAAGGGGAGCTCTTGTTTCCAAAAATCAGGATCTGCGCTTTGCCCATGTTGAGTTTAAGGCAGTTATCTCGCATCCAGTCAGCTATGTTGGACATGCAGGAGATGAATTTGGTCCTGGTGGTGTTGTTCATGTCAGTGAGGGAGAAAATGAGCTGAGTGTCGTCGGAGTAGGAGATGATGTTGATGCCATGGACTCTTATAATATGGGTGAGGGATGCCATGAATATATTGAACAGAGTTGGGCTGAGGAAGGCGCCCTGGGGGACATCACAGACAAGTTTCTTGTGTTTGGAAGTGTAAAGAGTGAGTCTGACTCATTGAATTCTGTTGGTGAGGAAGGAGGCGAACCAACTCAGGGCGGCCCTTGAATTCCTGAGTCCTGGAGCCTAGCGATGAGGGTGACATGGGAAATGGTGTTAAAGGCACCATGTCGAGCAGGATGAGAGCAGCAGTTTTGCCTCTGCCAATGATGAATCAGATGTCACCTGTTGCTGCCAGGGCACGGTTTTTGTGCTGTGGTTGCTGCAGAATCCTGACTGGGTGGAATCCAGGAGGTGGTTCTTTTCTAGATAGGTGGATAGTTACCTGTGGATCTCTTTCTCCAGGACTTTGGCCGGAAATGGAATGAGCGAGAAGGGCCTGAGGTTTCTGAATTCTTCTGGGTTGGCTGAGCATGTCTTCAGGAGCACTGTGGCTTCTGCGTGTTTCCAGCTATTCAGAATTGTTCCGCTAAGGATGGACGAGTTGATGATGGTGGTGAGGTTGGCACTGATCAGTGTTCTTTCCAGGTTGTACATGTGGTGAGGGCAGGGGTCTGTGGGCGACCCTGAGTGGGTGATTTGCATAATTCAATTGTAACTCTGGAAAAAAATAAAAAAATGCAATAAAGATATTTTATTTAAAAAAAGATGAAGGTTGAGCTCACTGAGCAGTAAGAAGTCATTAGACCTAATGGCGATGGGAGTGATGAAGTTGGTGAGAAGGTTAATGAAGGTGGTGCAGAGTCCTAGTGGTCCATAAGCGAATGTACCTGAGATGGTCAAGGAGTGGCTGATATGTAATTAGAAGTACATGTGTCCCATGAGCGTGCTGGGTTGATGGTGTCTTTGTGGATGATCTCAAGACCTCCTCCAGGTTTGTGGTGCCTTTCACGACGGACGATCTTCTAGCCAGGAGGGATGCTCTTGGTGATGGCTGGAATGGGTGAAGGGCTAAATCAGGTCTCGGTGAGAAAGAAGATGTCCAGGGAGTGTGTGTTGATAAGGTCCCAGACCACAGTTGCGTGTTTACAGAAAGATCTGCTTTTGAGGAGCAAGCAGGTGAAACACTGTGATGTCAGTGCGGGGTGAGTGACGTAGGGGTGATGCTGCAAGAGAAGTGGCAGTGAGCGCATGAGATGTGTCCTACCATGCGATGTGGTGTGGAGTGGGGACTGCACAAGTAAACGCAGCCAGCTCCTCCTGCTTCCACATTCTATGAATCCTCAAAATACATTTTAGATGGATTCCCAAGAGCACCAGACATATAATCACTCAAGCCCTAGTCATCAGCAGACTTGACTATGGCAACACACTCTATGCGGGTATCCCCAACCACTTCCTCCACCGTCTTCAGACCATTGAGAACACCACTAGTAGACTAGCCCTGGACCTCCCACAATGCACCCACATCCCGTCTCACCTCAAAGATCTCCACTGGCTGCCGATACACAAATGCTGCCAATTCAAACTCCTCACACAGGCATACAAGGCACTGCAGAGCACTGGACTAGCCTGCCTCAACTGGAGCCCTCACGTACACCAGCCATCCAGACACCTACGCTCTGTCTCACTCTCCCTTGCATAGACCCCTTGCATCCGCAAAAGCAGAACAGGAGGCCTAGCCTTGTCCTACCCTGCACCCAAAACATGGAACAACCCCCCTCTACACATAAGGGCCTCCTCCTCACTTCTGGAATTCTGCAAGAAACTGAAGACCAGGCTTTTCAACTAAGACCCAGAAGACAACCTTCACATCTGCTCCAGTGCCTGGATACCCCTCGAGTATAAGTCGCGTTTTACAAATCCTGATAACATAACATGTTCATGAGCCTCAGGGTGGGGGAGGGGGAGATGATTGGACAAATGTCCTCCAACCCCACTCCTTAAAGAACCCTTGAAACATGCTTTTGGCTGACAGCACGTGCAGCATAGTTTGCCTTGTGAGTCACTGTAATCATAGCCTGCACTATAAAACAAGCCATGCCCATGCTCTCAAGCCACACTTGCAGCTGACTGGGTGTTGGAGAAGGAAGTTCATAGGCCTTAAGAGTGCGAACCATGCACCCAACACCAAAGCACTCCTGCCGCAGTACCCGCGTCAATAGGGCAGTTGTAGTAAGGCAGTGATGGCCGGGTCCCATAATACTAAGCAGCCCTGTCTTTATTGCATCCTGTCTGTAAAATTAACACCATGGAGGCCAAGCAGAGCAGCTCTTAACTCATCCTGTACCTATTGCCCAACTACGAGTATCCTTGACTGCCACTTTATTTACAGCTGAGATATAAACTGTTACATAATATGTTTATTTTGGACTGTCTCACTTTAGCACCTTAGATTGTATCATTGTACTGGGTGGCCCTTTTTAGAATTAGTGAACCACAACCTTGCTGTTTTGACAGTTTTAATAATGACTGAAGAGACAAGTCATTTGTCTTATTTCTCCTATGTAAGCCTTTATTTTTATACATGGGGCAATATCATGCTCTTTTACACCACACACAAGAAAGATTGTTGTACACTATGCATACTAAAATGAATTATTTGAGGGTGTTCTCAGATGTGGTGATCATGGAAACAGAAACACAGGGAAGACCAGTATTTGCATGGATCACACTGTTTGGTCAAGCTTGGAAGCCAGGACTGAGACCAGATTTCCTTAATAGCATTGTGCAATTCCGATCCAGGGTGGGTATCGGATTCTTTCCCCCTTCTGCCCTAAAGACAATTTAATTAGTGACCCAAGTGGCAAGTCAGCTGTCTTGTGCCTCCTATACAAGGCCTTTATAGACGAAGCAACATAAATGTCAATGAAAGCATATATATATATATATATATATATATATATATATATATATATGTGAAAACACAAGCTCCTCCTCGAATTTCGCAGCGTTTCAGGCAGCAGCGCACGCCGGCAAACGAGGGAGACGGACCACAGGAATCAGCAAAGATGGTTTATTGTTGCAACCACACAGAGAACAGCTATATATATATATATATATGCAGGGCCGTTTCTACCGTTATGCAACACTAGGCGGCTGCCTATGGCAACAAAAGGGGGAGGGCGGCAAAAACAATGAGTTATCCCCACGCCAAAACAGTAAGCACGCCCTGCTGTCCTCTCTTTTCTGGGCACCAGCAGTTCATGAAGCCCCCAGAACTCGACCGTTCAAAAGTTTTGAACGTTAGTTTCTTCAGTACATCCTGTTTCTAGGGCCTGTGGGTCCTCGCACCCTCTTCCTTATCCTTTCCTATCTCCTTTTCCTGTCCCTCTGTACCTCTCCCCCCTTACTATTCATTCTTTTAACATTTCGTGACTCGGCGCCTGGTGAGCACGTTTATTGTGTTGGAGTTTTGAGTTCTTGTGGGTGACTTCGGCACTAGGGAGTGTGTGCTGCGGCCGGGTAGTAACGCAGCCTCCTACGGCACAGGGGGTGGGGCAACCCTCCAGGGCCCCCCCCATTTACCCCAAGGACTGTGAATACCTGTGACAGATGGACTCAGGCCCCTCGTTATATTCTGCAGAAGCCCCCCTCGCCCCATAAAAATATTTTTGTGTTGCCACCCTGGTGTGCCCTGTGTATAGATGCTGCTGATTAGTAAACTCTGTATTAGGGAGCTGGTACTAGAGGTGTTTTTATTCTGTTGAAAATGCTTTCATCTATATATATGTTTTAGAAAAAATAAGCAAGACAAATCAATTTCTAGAGCCCAAATCGTGTCTCTTAAAACAAGACACCAGGTATTATATTTGATTGGGGGAGGGGGTGGCAGGCACCTTTTACGGAATCCCAAGGGAAGACAATGAATGAGTTTAAAGTAACTCATTATAGAATGCGCTGCTGTGATTTAAAAAAATTAGGATAAAGGAACCTGCCAGATAAAATGAAGTGAAACTGTTGAACTTTCCACGATAATCTTTCTCCTCACCTAGGCAAACATTGCCTTTTATGTAGATTCACGTTTTTACACCCATCGGTGCAGACTGCACGGAAGGTTGAGGCACGTCTAGATTTATCCGGAAATGTGTATCTTTATTGGGTTTGCTGCAGAACTGCTTATTTAAAGTTTCCCTCTAGGGGGCGTGGCTTGAGCGCCAAAGTGTCATGGCGGACCCGGTGTGAGCTCTGCATCGACGCGGGACTCCGTTGCACTAAAAGAGCCTCGTTTGGTCGCTATCCCAACTTCAGGTTGAGGTCTTGGATCCATGAAGGTGCAGTGAGTCTCCACGCCGCTTTTGGCACGCCGTTCACCAGTTTTGAGCCCATACACCGCAGTGGTGATTTCTACCTCAGCAAGATGCGGGCCCCCACCATTTTGTATTGCGGCGCTCTCGTTCTTCTTTTCATGCCCGTTTTATACACGGCCGGGCTCAAATGATGTTTTATATATTTCCTTCACCTGGAACAGTGTCAGGCCATTGACTGACTTACAAATGTGACATTTTTGACCATATTTGATAAAGTTTTTGTGGTAATGGAACAGTTTTTTTTCTCCTCAGTAACTACCTGCTTGGATATCTGATATGATCTCTCTGATGTTCATTTGTTTTTATTGCTCACTAATGGAACTAAAATATTTGACACGTGTTGAAGAATATGACAATATAGCTTCTTCATCAACATAAGAAATACTTTTTATCCACTATATTTTTGAGACATATTCGACCAACGCTACATCTTATAAGTGAATCTTTTCAGCAATTAACAATGGCTAGCGATCCTCATATTGCTAGGTCTTCCTCCTCTGGTCTAAAAGCAAAAAGTCATAAAAATGATCCGCGTTCTACTAATCTCTCCTCACAGAATCAGTTTTGGTCTCTATATTAGATGACGTACGTGGCCTTCAACCTTTTATGTCCACTACCAATGAAAAATTAAAACAGATTGAGGAAAGATGGATTGTTATGGAGGGAAAGGATCTGGAACAAGAACAGCGGGTAAGCGACCTACAAGATGTTTCTTCAAAGATTCCAATATTAGAACAAGAAATCCACAAGTTAAAAATCCATACTGGGGACCTTGAAAATCGCAATCGTAGAAATAATCTATGCCTTTATGGACTTCGGGAGAATATTGAGGGTCCTGATATGGTATCATTTCTACAGAAACTCCTTCCAGAACTTTTAGATCTTCAGGCATTTTCACCACCCCTCAATATAAAGAGCGCATCGTCTTGGTCGTCTACATCCTACTTCAAACAAACCACGTGGAATTATAATGCTTTTCCTAGAATTCACCAAACTCATGAATGTCCTGAAGGCAGTAAGACTTAAACGTCGTCTTATCTGGTCGGGCCATAATATTTTCATCTCTCAAGATGTTTCCAATGCAACAAATGCTCGATGCAAAGAATTTCTTGCTCTACGCCCTCAGATGAGACATCTCAACGTCCAATATGGAACGCTCCATCCGTGCCTCTGTAAAATCACACATGATGGACGGTCACGCTCCTTTGATGATCCTGATATACTTAAACTGTTTCTTCATAATATTTCCTCTTGTGGCATGGATACTAGCATTTGACTTTTCTTACAATACAGGATCGCTAATATGGTTCTAAAAGTTTACTTTGTTGACATTCTCTGAATATTCGTTGTCTTCTTATTCATGAGGTTCTCATTTTATCCGTTTTTTATGGATGTATGACGTTTCAACACATGCTTTTACCACGCATGCCTTTACAACGCAGGTTTTACAACGCAAGTCATTACAACGACTTGCGTTGGGGGGCGCTGGATAGTGAATAGTTTAATTTACTATTCCAACTCCAGTCCCCGTGAATAGTAGCGAAGGTGTTGGATAGTAAATTAAACTATTCCCTATCCTAGAGCGCCCTCCAGCGCAATGCGTTGTAATAACTTGCGTTGTAAAAGTTGCGTCGTAATGGTAGTGCGTTGTAAAAGTTGCGTTGTAAAGGATGTTCCCCGTTTTTTATCACCGCTGTCGGTGTCCATCGACGTCACTATGCTCCTCTCAATCCGATCATTCCTTTCTTTACAGATCTGGATTTTATTCCTTGATCTGTTTACTTTTTTCTTCTTTCTGTCTCTTACCCTTTTTTCTTTGTCTTTCCTTTCTCTCCCTGTTGTTACATCTTTCTTTTGGTTTTTTTCTATTGTGAATATTTCACTTCTTGCAGTGTTTTTTCTTCATCACATAACAAAAGGTGTCTTTCTTTTTCTTTTTTGTCGGTCCTGCAGTTTCGTGTTCCTGTTTCCACATGTACCCCCTAATCCAACAACATGATTAACGTTGTCTTGTGGAATGTACGTGGTCTAGGTCATCCTGTCATACCTCATTTAGCCAAATGAGGTATTGTCTCATTTGGCTAAACTTAATGCCCAAGTTGCAATGATGTAGAATCCCTTAAACTCAAACGTCAATGGGTCAATCAAATTGTTTTTTCTTCTGCTACTGACCGTCATGGTGGTGTTGCTATATTGTTTCACAAATCTATTAATGCCCAAATATTGTCATCAGAATGTGATTCCAGTGGTCGTTGGGTGCTGGTGGCCGCTTTCATAAACAAAATGCAAATAACCTTTTTTAATATTTATGGGCCTATGGGATCCTGAATTTTTGCATTCTATAACATTGAAATTATCCTCTATATCTAATTCTAATATAGTTGTTGGTGGTAATTTTAATAACTGGTTGGACCCTTTTTCTGACAGGAAATCTAAATGTAAATTTAAACCAGATATGACCCACAAATCATTTCAGTCTGCCATTTCATCTCTTCCTTTATATGATGTATGGAAAACATGTAATCCAGATGCTTCTGAATTTACTTTTTTTTCTCATGTTCACCACATATTGTCTCGTATTGATCATATTTTAATCTCTAAATCATTACATCCTTGTCTCCAAGCATCTGAAATTGGTTCTATTTCTATTTCCGACCATGCTCCCATTTCTACCCTGATTGATATGTCCCTTACTAAATGCAAACAAGATCGCTGGCGATTCAACTATCACCTTTTGTCAGATCGAACCTTTATATCAGAAGCGACCTCTTTCATTAATTAATTTTTTCTGCTTAACAGTTCTTTAGATACCTCAATTCACAATAATTGGGATGCTTTTAAAGCATCATTTAGAGCCTAAACAGCTACTAAATGCTAAACATAAACCCTGCAATAAATCAAAACTTTGGAACATAACTATTTTTCGTTTAAATCCTCCTCTTCATTACAAGAGTTAATTAAAGCTAAATCTACCCTGAACAGAATTGCCACTGTGGATACCTGTAACATCCTTCTTAAGATTAAATCAAAACTTCACGGCGGCCAAAACAAAGCAGGGAAAATGTTAGCAAACTATTTAAAAATTAAATCAGAACGTAAGAATTTCAGACCTATCCATTCAGAAACAACCAATAAACTCCTTACATCTGACTCTGACATTATAGACACATTTCAATCTTATTACAATCTTTTATATACAGAAAATACTACTCCCTCTGAAGGAGATTTTGTATCTTTCTTCCAAGAAACCTAAATGTCTCCCTGATATCTTTTTGCCACTGGAAGAGGATATCTCTCTTCAAGAAATATCCGATGCTTTTAAATCCTTGAAAAAATCCAAGGCACCGGGTCCTGATGGCTTTTCAGTTGAATTATTTTTAACCTTTTCCTCAATCTTTGCCCCTAAATTATTAGAGCTTTTTAATTCATTGCTATCTAATTCTAAAGCCTGTGGTTCTTTTTTAGAAGCCCTTATTATTGTTATTCCTAAACCTGACAAAGACTTCTCTTTTTGCAAACAAATTTTTTCGTCCTATAGCCCTAATCAACTATGATTGTAAAATGTTTGCAAAGATTTTGGCATCCCGTTTGGAGAAAGTTATTCCTCTTCTCATTAATCCAGACCAGGCTGGTTTTGTCAAGGGACGATTGGCTTCTGACAATACCAGAATGTTTTCCAATATTCTGACCCTTGGAGGAAAATATCCATTTCCCTTAGCCGCCCTATCTCCTAATTCTGAAAAAGCTTTTGATTGAATACATTGGGAATTCATGATACACACTTTACAATGGTTTGGGTTTGCTCCAAAGTTTATTTCATATGTCCAACTATTGTATACTGCTCCAAAAGCATGTGTTTTTTGTTTATGGTCTCTTCTCCCCGTATTTTCATCTGCAAAGAGGTACACACCAGGGATACCCACTGTCCCCATTATTTTTTCTCCTATGCTAAGAACCCTTCACGGAACGTATTAGAAATAACCCTATTATTACTGGGTTTACACTGAAATCCCATCAAATTAAACTTTCTGTATGTGCAGACGATATCCTTATTTATATGTCCAATCCTGTTTCCTCTCTCCTCCCCTTTTTACAAGAGATTTCATAATTCTCTAAAGTCTCAGATTACAAACTGAATTTTTTCAAGACTGAGATTTTACCTTTAAATTCACTATGTTATTGTCATATGTTTGATTTAACCAACTTTACATGGTGCCCCCCAAAAATTAAATATTTAGGAACATGGTTTTCCTCTAACATTCCTGACACCCTATCCCACAATTTTACTGCCCTAAAATTTAAAATTAGTAATTTGTTGGCCTCTTGGTCTCCTTTATTTCTGTCTTGGTAGGGCAGACTAGATACGATTAAAATGATGATTGTTCCCCAGGTATTATTTACACTTTCAATGTTACCATTCAAAATCCCTAATTATTATTTTACACAGATTAATTCTATATGTACTAAATTTAAATTTTTATGGAATAATAAGCATGCACGGATTGCCTTATCTAAATTGATTCGTCCTAAAACCGAGGGCCGTGTTCGATTTCCTGATTTTAGACTATCTCATAATGTTTTTTGATACGTCAATTTTATGCCATGTCTCAAGATTATCAAGATTTACCTAGGCCATCTTGGGTTACTGTTGATTGTTCACTGTTAAAGGATTTTTCTTTACAGGATGTTATATTTATGACCAATTGTACCTTTATTTCTAAATATCCAATTTTGAAATACTCTCAATACCTTTTACATACACTTTTTTTCAAGAATTTTGACAGTTATCAATCTTTTCTAGCCTCTTCACTTTGGTTTAATAAATACATCAAATTTCGTCATAAATCATTTTACTACAAACATTGAAGAGAAAAGGGCATTTTTTATGTTAATCAATTGATAGTTAACAATTTGATTTTGCCCTTCCATCAATTGCAAGAAAAATGTAATCTCCCTGATTTATGTATTCAGCAATATAACATTTTAGTTCCGGCTCTCCAGAATTGTTTACAAAACTTCATATCTAACCCAGTTCCATTTTCATTCACACCTGATACACCCCTGTACCAAGTTTCTTCTGACACAATTCCAAGTGATTACTTTATATACAAAACACTATCCGTATCTACCGGCACACGGAATAAATCTCATATTGAGCTAGCCTGGGAACATGTTCTATCCCAAACATTGTCTATTCCTCGTTGGGACCGATTGTGGCAAAACTTTTCAAGACTTCCAAGGCCGCCAATATCACACAATCCCTATATTTTATTTATAATAGAGTTGTTATTATTCCCCATTTTCTTCATAAAATCAACCAATCTGTTTCACCATTTTGTTGGTCATGTCTCGCTGCTGAAGGATCTTTGATACACTTACTTTTCTATTGTATTAAGGTTCATGTTTTTTGGAAAGCCTTTTGATTTTTTCTTATGGAGTTAAATTTAACATTCACAATGTATTTTTAGGTAATCTATCTCCTGACTTTGACCAACTTGCTTCTAAATCCATTTTATTTGATTTGTTTATTGCTGTTGCTTTTAAGGTTATATTAACACGTTGGAAACACAATTCTAAATTATCCTTTCTACTCTGGTGGAATTTAATATGTGATGAACATAGAATTGCTTCTGTATCCCACGCATCCATCCATCTAAAGATTAAGTCTGATTTACTATGGCTACCGTTCACTACTTTTTTGTCATCACACTCATCTTTCCTATAATTTCCTCTTTTATTCAGTATCTTCTTTTTCTTTTTTCTGTCTCTTTCTCTTTGCTATCCTTCTTCTTTCATATTTCTCCCCCCCCTTTCTTTTTATAAATAAAATTCACTAATATATTATACTCTCCCCTAATTTCTACCAGAACACAGTATTTTAGTACAAAGTTCAGGTCTATAATTATTATGTTTTCTTTATCAAGCAGTTTTAGGAGTTTTCATACAATTATATGCAATCTTTTGATGCCATATATATCTCTTACTTTTCATAGATTGTAGTATTGTACAATATTTGTTTATACTTCTCTTCTGAGCGTAATATTGTATTTGTATTTCTGTGTTCTTTCTCTCAAATAAAAAATTATTTAACTAAAAAAAAATAAAGTTTCGCTCTGCATCTCGCCTTGTGTTATTTACTATGGTGATAGTCGGTAGTGTGAGCCTTTGAATAAGTGATGTGGCGGCATTTAATGTGCCCCGGTTCATACAATGTGCTCAAGTGGCAAAGCTGGGATTACAAGACACGTCTCGTAGTTTGAGTTTGTCAGCAATGCGGGTAAGAATTGAAATCGTCAAGAATACTAAAACTTGGACTTTGAATGATAAAAAAGGTGCCAGCAAGGAGCAAATGAAGTGGGTAAAACCTGATATGAGGCCTGGTGGAGGCAGCTGTGCCTGAAATGGCATTTATTTCACATTTATAGCACAACTCTACCCAGCTAAGGTGTCGGTGCTCTTACACAACAGCAGAATTTGCACAAGTTTGGGCAGTGGGCAGTGGGCAGTGGGGAGAGTAAGGTGCAACTTATGAGAGCAAGGGAGGGGGCGGCATTTTTCAATTCTCGCCTAAGTCGTCAAAACACCTAGAAAAGGTCCTGTATATATGAGAAGATTTGTGTACAGTGCACATCCTGAACTGAGTTATTTCATTTTCAAGGTGCTCTCAAATGTGACGATCACTGAAATGGAGGCAGAGGTAAGAAAATGAGTTGTCCTGGATCACAGTTTGGTCAAGCTGTTACGCTGTGATTGAAAAAAGGATCTCTGTTCAGGGCCCCTCAAGTAGTTTTTGTCCTTAGTCCAAAAAAAGCTTCTTACTGGCCTTGGCATGTTACGCAAATGATTTAAAAATACCCTTTGTATCTTTATGAGATGAGATAACACCAATGGAAGCACCCCATATCATAGAACAGGTACACCTTGGGCAGAAAAAGTGCAAGCTCCCAACCTTCACTAGACATGTACAGCTAGGGCAGCATCAGCACAAGCTTTCCCCATCACTGGACAGGTACAAATCAGGCAGCAGCAGTGCAAGCTGCCCTCTATCACAGAAGGCAATACATCCAGACTATTATTAGCTTTCATTGTTCACAGAATATGTACAGGTAAGGCATCGGAGACATGTAAGTTACAGACAGATCTCTGTAGTGGGTGCTTAAGTCACTAAGGTTAATGTATAGGTGGATGAGTTAGTGACTATACGAGTTCTGACCATTCTTGCCTAGGTGATACTCCAAGTCAGCATTCTGAAAGTCCTGCTGCTGCCATTTGGGGACCTGCTCTTTGTGTTGATTCTTTGTTGTTCCAAGTATTAAGAACTAGCTGTCACCTAGTATGGTCTTTTTCTTTGGAGCAGCCTCGACACAGAGTAACTAACTATGCTTTAGACATGTGTCAACCTCTATGAAAAGGTTTGGAATGCACGTGCACCCGGAGTTGTGCCATCCCAGGATCAGTCAGGGCTAGACAGGGAACCCAAAACAGCCCTGACAAATTTGTTGGCCCAGCCCCCCAGGGGGGCAAGTGTGAAGCACTTCTTCTTTTGTTACTGGGGGGCGATATTGCAACACTGCTGCCAAACCGGCCCCCAGTGACAAAACCAGCCAACACCACTGCAAACCGGCCCACCACCCTTCCAGCCTCCCAGGAAAACAACCACTGCCCACTTATACCAGTCCGGCCCTGAGCTCAGTGCTGCACCTGTTCAAAATGTTGAGGGCCACCAGTGCTGCATGATGACACGAGACAGGCCCTGACTCCTCATGTTCTCCACACAGACAACTTAGCAGGGTGCGGGAAAGGAGGGGCCACAGTAAATGGGCATGGGGGGTCCTGAAAATAGCTCTTCCCGAGCTCAGTGCCTAGTGAGGCTGCACCGGTCTCCCTAAAGCTGGTGCTGTGCGCCAAATAGCTATACTCACAGCTTCTAGACTATCCCCACCTCAGACTAGCTCACTTGTTACAAAATGAGCTGCCTAGGGGTCAAGGCGGGATTGGGAACCCAAAGCAGCCCTGACAATTTTCTCGGACCAGCCCCTGAGGCGGCGTGCAAGGGTGAAACACTGCTGTGTTTGTTACAAGGAGCTGAAATTGTAGACCCTGTGCAAAACTAACCCCCAGTAACAAAACAGGCCGCCACTGCTGCAAACCATCCCCATCCTTCCACCCTCCCGGGGTAATGCCAATGCACGCCACGACCAGTCCGGCCATGCTATGGGTAAATGATAATCAGATATTAATAGCTGGTCCTTAATATATCCCTTGTTACCCTCAACCCATGGCTTCTGAGGCCTTTCATTGCACTCTTTCTTATTACCCAGCTCTATAGTAGTGAATGTATAGACCTCGAGATGACAAAAAGGCTGAGTCCTCACCACTAAGAATTGAAACCGTGCCCTGCGTGCAGCAGATGCATTCAGCCACTGAGCTCTCTTATCACAAATTCATCCGCCGTATCTCAAGTACTTATTTGCATTCTGTACATAACACGTCTGCCTCGACGGTGAATTAATTGCATTTGGCAGCACTCTGTCAGTGTTTGCCAGTGCTGCCGATTCATTGCAGTTGCTCAATCAGGTTAATTGCTTCTTTCCAATTACTGGTGTTGGATTGCTCAGCGGGATCTGAGGTCAATAAGCTTCAGCCTAATCGGGCGTGCAAACTTTTCCTGCTAGGACATATATTTAATTCCACTCTGTGGCAGACAGAAGTCTCACAGCCTGCCAGCAGTTCAATAGTCGTCCCTAATAGAGTATGGCAATAGTTTCCCCCGCACACTCAGCACACCAGCACGAAAAGGAAGTTTCCTTAAATGGACCACTTCATTTTCTTTACACGTAAACTTATATTTTTCTAGGTCTTGGCAACTGTCCTAGGTAATAACTCCCGTATACCCATAGTCGTAGCTGTTATTGCACCTTATTTTGGCACCTCAGCCAAATGAAAGACTGCCTCATCTACAATGATGGACAGCTGAGGCAGAGGTACATTCAAAGTGGCTGAACTGTCATTCAAAACAAATGTCTGTCAAAGCCGGAATCCAGTGGTGTGACTAGTGTCATGTGTCCTAATGAATGCAAGGTTTACAACTAATTAGGGGAATATTTACCAGCCTCTATCAACACAGGAAAGTCACTTTTTACAACATTCCTGTGGCGATAGGGGCTTCCCCTTATTTACAAGGTGGCGTTAAGCCACTTAATGTGGCTTAACGCTGCCTTGTAAATAAGGCTCCCTTTCATGCTACACGTAGCGTGAAAGGTGTAGGTAATGGGTGATGCGGTGGGCATTCCGCCGCAACGCCCATTGATTTTGACGCTGCTCTCTATTTACAAGGGTGGCGTAAATAGGAGGCAGCTCCAAAATTAAGACCAGGGAAAACCTTCTCCTAAAATGGCGTAACGAGAAATGCTTTATTTCTCCACGTTTTTGCTATTTTTACATGTGCTGCATTGTGCATAGAAACAGCAAATTGCCATGAATAATTGTTTATGTGCAGGAAGGTGTCACGACCCATCAATAAAAAACATGAGAATTTGCAACAAGGCAGCAAACATAGAAGCTACAATTCGCCATTCTGGATTGTTTAGGGGCAGGAAGGGACCCCTTCCCACACATAAACAATCATTCCTCCCAACGCAGACACCCTTGCACTATGGTGGAAGGGTGTCTGCATTGGTGCTAGGCATCTCTTTAGCGCCAGCACTAGGGGAAATGCAGGGGTGGCCGCATTCTTGTCAATACGGCACATCCCTGCATTTTGGAAATGGTGGAGCATGGCATTAGCAATGTTTGCTTAACGCCACGCTCTGCCATTCCCTTGCAAATATACCACTTAGTGTTTGTAAGGACTGAGATTTGACACCCACCGCTAACAATATGAGTGGGATTTGGATCTGCCCATTTCAGCCATTTGCTTTATTCGACGAGCCTCTTCCATCCATTGGCTTGAGACTTTTGTCAATCACATCTTGACTCAGACAAGTGGAGTATTCATCTCACATCTAATACTACTGGCTGTTTGGGTGTGAGTCACTGAACTACATGTGACTACTTTACAACTGTAGCCCATACATGTCAACAGACCCTATTCAGGTGGAGTACTCCCAATTTCTGAAGCCCAAAACAGCTTTATTTTAGTTGTCTCTCGCCAATATATGCCTTTGCTTCTACAGGTCAATGTGGAAAATACATTCCCCCTTTTTAGGTCGAGCATTTGAGACCTCTTGTATATTATACTTTAGTATGTACTTATATGTGTATGTACTTAGTGGACTCTGGAGATCAGCCCCAGGACTTGTCTGCTTCCGCTTGGGGACTTCTTTTTCTGGTCAACTGCCTCTATTTAACTGTCTTGAGAGAAAACGACCAGTAGAGGTCAGTAAAATAGCAGATTTGCTTTCTGCTGAGGGACTTTCATTTTTTTAAAAGAAATTCTGGCAATTGCCTCTATTTAACTTTCTTGATAGAAAACGACCAGTAGAGGTCAGTAAAATACCAGGATCACGTTAGCATTCTCTAGATTCCAGTCCACAGAAATTGTCTTCCCGAGCTCCCGTAGACAATAATATTTTTTTCAAATCTTGTATCAAGGCCGTAATTTATATTAAAAACAGAGTTTTGGACTATACCATTTCCTTCTAAAAGGCAATATTACTCTCCATGTGTTCCCATACCTGGCATGTCACGCAGTTTGGTGCTTACTTTCCCTCCATGTTAAAGAGCAGTATATGTCTCAGCACCCAGTCTAATGTGCTGCATAGCTAAATACATACAAGGTCCCAAAGGCAAGACTGATTTCATTGCAAATGCCTGTTTTAAATCTATCACTTTCCCGTTCCAAAATGTTGCCAAGTATAGTAGCCCTCTCTGACCTCCCTGCTGGATCCTTTCTACCTGCATGCACTGGTAACACCTTAAACCCAGTGCTTCTTTGAAAAACGGAGACCCCCTTGTGAGCATTTTGTTAAAGAAAATCAAAGGCTGAGAAGTTGAAAAAAGTACCACGTCTTTAATATGAGCCTCATCCATCCTCCCTTCTTTCCTGTCTTCCTTGCTTTCTTTCTCCCTTTTTTCAAGCTTGCTTCCTTCCTCCTTTTGCTCGTCCTTCCTTGCATACTTCTTTCATTTCTTTTTCCTTCCTTATTTCATACTTCAGCTCTTTCTCCTCCGCACCTCCCTCCCTTTCTAAATTTCTTCTACCCTTTCTTTTTCCTCCTCCTGCTCTCATCCAACCTTTCCTTTCTTCCTTCATTTCTGCCTCATAGTCTTCCTTGGCTAGTCCCTCCTCTTCCCCAGCCCTTTCTTCTTTAGAGATAAAAACATAAACAATTACAAAGCTGCAGCTTCCGATTTTGTCTTGAGAACAACGACGTTGACTCCCCTCTCCATTTCCGGTTAGAAACTTCCCATCTTTCAAGATAAAGTGGATGTATGTCTCAGGACGAAGTTGTTTACATGGTGTCACTATATAAATACCTCATGAAAAACATAATCTTCACAAGTCTGGAAAAAAAGGGCAGCTGCTGTGAATTGTCCCTGGTAATTGGGTATCGGGAGGCGTAGACAGCATCTTGCAGACCCTGAACACTTCTGAGCAGAGACACATCCCCTTTGTAACGGGTGCACGCGCTACGCTGCTGATTGCTGGCTGGTTCTCGGCACGTATAGATGTCTTACAATAATTGTCAATATGTGCAAGGCAGGATTGGCCCCCCTGCTGCAACATGTGCGGAAGCTGTGCAGACTATGGCATAATGACACAAGCCCCCTATAGCAGAGCTCAGCTGGAAGCTACGGCAGCCGAGAAAAATGCTTTATTAGCACTCTGGATGTGCAGTTGGGAGCTGGACAGCCAATCAAAATAAGCCCTTTGCTGTCCATAGCTACCATTAGAGGGCCCTCAAAGTGAGGTTTCTGTGGCTGCCGGCTCCCTGCTCCCCCGGTGTTCCTTGCCCCAGCACTCCAGCTCCCACACCCCAGGCCAGGGTGCCTGAGCTCCATAAGCAGAGCAAGGCATTTAAAGCCAAAGAGCAGCTCTATCTGTGGAACCCGCTCTTTCTACCACTTCGTCCAGGCCCCTCCCCTTTACTGGGCTAAGTGGAAGTCAAAATGCAAGTACAATAAGGCAGAGCAGTATACTGTTTTATTTTTTATTTTCAGGTCTGGACATAAACAAGACGGTTTGATTGTTTACAATTATATGTATTCTATAGTTAATGGGTGCTTTAGCCATCCCTCTTCACTGTTCTGTGTTGGGTGGGGAATATGCCCTGCGTGTTCCATGGCCATGTGACCTGCCTTGAATACCCCACTGCATGTATATCTGGTATCTTGACTTGTTTCCTTGAACTCTGGCGTCACAAAAATGTAAGAATGTGTGAAATGCCCCTGGTCTGTTCCTGACTGCAAGAGGTCTTGGACTTGTCCTTTTGACCCGGGGGAGCCCCACGTGTAACCTCATTGTTTACAGTGGGCAACTGACCCTGGTGTGGGTTAGAAAATAGAGCAGTGGTGGCAGCACACCATGGTTAAAACAATCAGTGTTGTGACCAGACATTTTTATCTGGGTTGTCAGTTGGGTTGAGGCCTACTGGCCCACCTGCCTAGAGTTCTCCTTCTATGCGTTTGTCCAGACCCCTGCACTGGCATCTCAAGTACATGGTTGTGCATGTATCCAGAGTGGCACATTCATGGTGTGTGAATGAGCCAGAGTATGGAAGCCGGCGCAATCCATTTTGGATGCCCTTGACCAGTCCTAGAATACGTTGGAGGTTGAGGACTGTGCTCCCAGACAATGAAAGTGTATTGTGAAGTCGCAATTATGAAAATGCCACTTTTAGAAAGTTGGCATTTTCTTGTCATTACCACTTGGTGCCTGCAGCCTGTCTCCTGGGTCACATGGTTTGGCATAATTGGCAGTTGGCCTCTGTGTATTCCTCCCAAACAGTAACACAAAGGGGGACTTGGTGTTGACAGGATGGGCAATCATGATTGGATGGGAGGGGCGAAGCTGTGCAGAGCCTCACTGAAATTTCAAAGGAGCTGCCTCAGTAGACACACAAAGGGCTTAGTGCTAGCCTTAAGTCACCACAGACATCCTGGAACCAGTGCAGGGAGGAGGGAAATTCCAGAACAATCTGTGGGGTTTGGGTGGGGGACTCCAGAAGTTTGTTTCACTGCAAATCTGGCACCAGGTATAAAAATAGGACCCTCAGACCTTCTGCAGTACACTCCTGGACTTGTGGATACTACAGAAGAAGGACTGCCATGCTGCCAGAGGACTGCCTTGCTGCTTGAGCCCTGCCCTGCTCTTTGAGAAAAAAGACTGGACCTGCTCCCTTCATTCCAGGCAGAGTGACTCCAAGGGTCAGCTGGTTGACCTCCTGTTCTGAGCTACAGGGGCACAAGCCCCAGAGGTTGACCTGCAATTTCCCAGCTGATTTGCTGCAACTGGAAATGCTTGTACTTACAACTGGACTTGTCTGCCCCCTGCTCGCCTCTGCTAGAGTGAGTCCCTGATCCGCAAGAGGCGCCACCCCAGGTCTTGGGCCCTGGGTTGGCATTAGAGTGCACTCCCCTGAAGAAAAATGAGAAATCCTGAAGTTGTGGGCTCTTTACGAACACAAAGAGGCCCGTTCGTGCTAAGGTCTTGCTGCCAGCAATGACTGACAATGTAAAGGTCTGGTAAACCTGACTCTCCGGGCTACAGCGATTGCCAGGGACAACCAGCAACTCGAGATCTGCACTTGGTGCTACAGCAATGACAGCCCGCGGGGACCGCCAACTTGAAGCTCAAGCAGTGGCTATACGTAACTGCCACCAGGATCTACGCGCTACAGTGACAACCGTTCACGACACCCGGTCTACTGTTTGTGCTGCAGCAACGACCATCCGCATTGCTCTTCCTGCTCCTTGCAGCCTGATCAACCGCAAACTGGACTCTTCGCACCCTGAACTCTTCACGACGGACTTTGAGAAGGTAACTTTTTCAGCAGTACTAATCTGGTCCCTGTATTGGGCCCAAGCTCCATCGCTGTTGGCCTGAACTTGTGATTTTCCATCTGTCTATGACCACCAGATAACCATGACTAGCACTTTGTGCTTTGAGGCATTATATTTACCTAAATCTTTGAAATGACATAGCTCCGGTTCAACTAGTTGGATTTTTGTCATTTTAGCGTCAAATAATTTATTACACCTTGCTCTGCTTTTCTAAATTAGTGTGGGATTTTTCTTTTGTTGTGTTGTACATTTTTTACTGTTTGTCTTCTGCACAAAGACTTTACATATTGCCTCTAAGTTAAGTCTGACTTTTTTTGTGCCAAGCTACCCGAGGGTGGCAGATCCTTCTCCCACCTCGCTGCCAAGACCTGGCACACCCTCCCACTGAGCCTACGACAGACCCAAGACCTGCTGACCTTCAGGAGGCTACTCAAGACCTGGCTGTTCGACCAGTAGCACCCCCCCCTACCTTTTTTTCTCCCAGCGCCTTGAGACCCTCACGGGTAAGTAGTGCGCTCTACAAATTCTTGATTGATTGATTGAGAATTATTTAGTGAATTTAGGAAGCTGGCTCTCTATATACTATACCAAAAAGAGGTATAGTGTGCCTAAAGTAGAACATGCTCTCTTTTGTGGTAGTGTGGGCGAGCAGTTAGGCTTATCAGAGAACAGTGCTAAGCATTTGTTGTACACTCTGTGGCAATTCATGAGGCACACACTCAGTGAATAAATCAGAGACCAATTTATAAAAAAAATAGTTATAATTATTTTGCAGCACTACATAACCTTTGTCTCAGGTAAATACGTTTTGCAGTAGAAATACTTTTCTATATCAAAGGCAGACATTTAGTGCAATTTTCAGACTTTGCAATGTTAACCTAAGGGAGGAAGAATACATTCAGCTTTCAGGTAAGTAACATTGAATTGCAAAACCAGTCTTCGGGGGTCAAGATCAGTATCGGGCAAGGTTCAGTTCAGCACCAACAGTAAACCATCAGCTGCACAGCGACGGCCGGGTGCAGGGTGCCAACACTGTGTCAAGTGCCCAATGTTAAGCAATGGAGAAAGGCCAATACGAAAAGGGTTGCTGGGTCAGGCCAGGAGGCTGGTCAAAGGAAACAACATCTGGAGTGATAAGATGCAATGCTCAGGACATAGGGACACCTCTGGTCCTCTTCACCAAGGCCCAGGGAGAACAGGTGCAGGGGTGTCTTTTGGTTTCGGAAACAGCTTAACGGCACAGATTGAGGTGGAGGGAGTCTCCATGCAGAGGCTGCAGGGGTCATCGAGGAGTCCGGGAGAGGTCAGCACATGGTGGACTGGAGCTCTAGATTGCTAGGGAACCTCGCTGGAACCAGTGGGCCACTTGGACTCGGGCCGAAGTCATCGAGTGAAGAGGTGAAACCAGTGGTAAGGCTTCGTGGTTCTTATGGTCACATAGTGTTTGCTTGAAGATTGCTGCTTTTGAACAGGTCCGTTTTCTTTATTGAAGACAGGCAGTCGTCCCAGGGTTTTGGAGGTCGCTTGGCTGCAGGACGAGTCATCTTTCGGTGCAGGATCGTCAAAGGCTGCAGTCAGGCCAGAAGGTCTGGGCCGAAGTCAGTAGTTCTCTGCAGTCTTCTCTGCTGGTGCAGCTTTATGGTGTCCTGCTCTTCTTAGGTCGTCAGGAGTGACCACACTAAGGGCTGGTAGGTTTTCAGGGGACCCCTCTAAGGGGTCTTCTGTGTGCAATTTATAATAAATCTGACATAGGAATCCATGCAGGTTTATTATGAGGCGACACCAAATATCCCATACTTAAGTGAAGCTATCATGGAGCTGGGGAACTTGTCCCGCCCATGTACTTTCTATGGCTTCCCTGGTCACTTACAATATCCAGGAATCAACATGGATATTGCAGGGGCATATCTGCTCATACAGATATTCCCTCGTGCTGCTATCCTTAGAGTCCCTCTTCAGTGCCAGTGCTTTAGGTAGAAGGGGTACCATTTACTAGGGACATAACAGGGGGACTGAAGTGGTGCCAATTGGGAAACAAAAGGTACAGTTTAGGGAAGGATCTCTGGCACAGGAGACCTGGTTGACCCTCTGCACTTCCAGTCGAAACAACATAATTTTACAGGCAAACGTTGGGGCTAACCATGTTCAAATGATGACCTTTCCTATAGTGACTTTTGTGGGTCACCCTGACAGGGGTTGGGGTTGTTGCTTGAGAAGGGTTCTCACCCACTTCAGCCAAAATCCAGTTTCTCATAACTGCCAATTGTGGAGTACAGCCAGGACTGCACTTACCTATGGTCCAGTCTGGACTGCAATGCTTCAGGACTGCCTATCGTTACACTAGAGACTGCGCCTGTTGTGGCTGAGACTGCACCCTCCATGCTGCCATGACTGGGCCCTTGACCAACATCACAGGACATACTGTAGCAATTATGGGAAGGCAGCTAGGTGGTTGAGGCCAGGATCAGCAGCCTGAAACAGAGGCCTACAGATTCTACTGTGGCTTTCCACAAGTGCATGAGAGTACCTCTCAAAGTGCAAGGTGGCAATCAAAAGGACTTGTGAGACTCTTCTACTCATGAATGGGTAAGAAAATACACTGAACATACCTTGTGAACTGTGAGTGATTGAGAATACCCCATAGCCTGTAATTATTAGGTCACATAAGAGTAGAGAGGAGGCCTGACCCTGCAGTCAGGCATCTTTCAAGAGTGCCATGCTGCAAAATCACCTCAATATTCCTTCCATCTCCTGTATTGGGGATACAGGCACCCCTAAACGATCTCTCTGAAATGGCTAGTACTGCTTACCCTCGCTATCCTGAAAGTCAAGTGTGGAAGGGGTTGGATTGGTCTAGTTTGAAAAGCCATAGTATTACTGACCCTGTGCCATCAGTGGCAAATGACCAAAAGCTCCAAGTTTGATGCCCAGTAGTCCTTGCAAGCCCTCTAGCCCCCCTGAATGGGCTTGGACAGACTATTACTGTGTCATTCTCATTTTTCTTCCTCCCACATCAGCATACAGCATAGGGCATGGAATCCGCCCACATAACTCATTGGGTAACTTCACTGTGAGTGATGCCATTCTGTCTTCTCACAAGGAGTACCTCCAAAGCAGTTCCCATCAATACCAGGGACTACTATGACAATGTATACATTTTGAAACCGAAATATTTGAACTTTTAGCCAATATTTTTCCCACTGATGAGTGCCCAACATCTTCCCCAACAATAAAGTTTTGACAAAAAACATCAGAAAAAGAAACAAGCACTGACAAAGCAAAAAGGCGGGCAGCCAATGACAGGCCTGTTGCATTTGGTCTTACATTCCTACTTTGAGAATTAAGGGGAGGAACCAGCATAGATTGGCATTGCGAATGTATCCCGAACAGGAATTTGCTGCTAGAGAGGAGATGTTTTTCCCTTGCCCAAGAGCTGAATTCACCTATCAGGTGGAAGAAGGGGGAGCTAATAAACTTATTGTTATCTGCATGGTAAACACTGATTTTAGGTACCCTCCCCTTATTAGCGGCTTTAGCCAAAGGAGAACGGCATTAATAGCTGTTATTTCCTTAGGGGAAGGAAGTGGCATAGCTAGCCCTTTGGCCCCCAGTGGCGGTCCCTTAGTTTGCCGCCCTGCGGCGGCCGGTGGGAAGATCAGGGGAGTGCAGGTAAGAGCGGTGGGAGGTTGCCACCCCCAAAACTCGTGCCTCCTGGGGCGGACCATCCCCCTTGCTACGCCACTAATAAAGTTATAAAGTTTAATAAAGTTTAATTATAACATTGAAAGGGTGTGGGCGCTATTGCTTATAACTCATTGGCAGTGCACTAATAGTGGCTGGTAAAGACCTTCTACTCCAACATTCCAATGCTTTTTTGTCTCCATTTTCAATTTGCTCCATCCAAAGTAGGTGAAATGTTTTAAAAGCATGATAATGAAGGGAATCTTGGAATCTTTGTTATAAACTATATCTGATTTTCTTGATACAGTCTAGTTGTGACATTACTAGGTACCAGTAACAAGAAAATAGCTTCTCTACTGTAATAAGTAATTAGAGTTAGGCTGAGATGTGACTCAGCATTCACAATTACAACTGCTATTTAAACAATGAACCTGAGAATTAGCTTTCCAGCGCTTCTGAAATGTTTCCTTGCAACAAAGAATCAGCAGGAAAAGGTAGACAATTACAGCCCCACGTTTATTTTTTGTACAAATTAATTACAGGAAAACTGGAATGTCTCTGCATGTTATCAAATATTGTGAACTACAGTCGTCTTGAAGAGTGACTGACATTTAGCTGCTTTTAACACGTTTTGCAAGCAAATAACCAATTTTACATTGGTGTATTTGATTGTGCACTATAGATTCCACATTTTTGATATATATCTGCAAACATACTGTTTCATATAAAGAAGCAATAGATCAACGATTTAAGTTTTCTGAGGCAAAGGCATGTTAGAGTTTTTTGCGCGTTTATATTTTTGTGCACCATTAACTATGTGTAAAATGTAGTTTTACCCTTGATTGTACATGTATAAACTGATATAGTTCGATCGTCTTTGAAACGAAATTCCTATGACTTATAAAAGTGTGTTTTTTAATTCTTGTTAACTAGGCCTCAGTTAGACTTGGTCGTCATCTTTTTCAAAAAGGATGTCGCCCCCTGCACATGTCATTGTTTTTATATTTTAAAAAGCATAGTTAAAGTCAAGCAGAGTCAAGTTTGTTTATTTCCATTGATGTTACTCTTGCTGTTCTCGAAATCTTTCCAGCTTGGTCACAATAATGCAACGTTTCAAGGACCTTCCACTAGCTCACTGGACTGTGTTCATTCATAATAGTTTATTATTATTCATGTAACTAGCTTGTTCTTCTATTTCCTGAAGACATTAGCAGAGAGTGGGCTGAATCAGTATTCATATATTGGGATCGTGCTTAGGTGCTAAGTCAATGTGATGTGTAACAAAACTGTGCTCTAATAAGCTGAGATCACACCAGGGTGATTCTGCAGTTGTAATGACCTATTATGGAATAATAGTGTATATAACCCTTGAATTTGGGTATGAGCCAGAGGTTCTCTAAGAACTTTTCTACGCTTCTAGGGATGCTGTCTGTGTAAGGCGTTTCTTCTTACCTCTTTTCCGCACACAAGCTGTGCAGCGGCGGGATATGGGGCCGGCTGGACTCCGCAGGCCATCTTCTGCGAGGACACAACCTTGTCCTCATCCAGCACCATCTTTTGTTTCTGATGTGCATGTCTGGTTTCCCGACTTCCTGCACGACAGCTACTGGTGTGTGCTGCATTCAGGAAATAAAGCTGTGAAAGTGTTTTGGGCATTAATATGTTTTGCCCACATATTGAACATGCTTTGCCATGTTCTCAGATAACATTTATTTTGATAATTATTACCTTATTTGATTTCCTTCCTTTTCTTGACCCAAAATGGCTGAACCCATTTTTTCTAGTTGGCAATTTCCCGTAGTTTCCACTACATAAGGATCTTTAATTGGTAGTCCAGTTGCGTCAAAAATGGCTCTTGATCATTGCTCGCTCACTGTTCTCCTTGGACTTATCGTTTCTCCAGTTCGCACTTATTTCTTGCTTTTCTCTCCGTTGCTTGTCCTGGTCAGTAAGCAGGGTTATTTTCTGGTCTCTAGTTTTTTAGGTCTCGCCTACGCAGCACGCCTGAGCTGCATAGGAGGAGATCTTTAGTAATCAATTTCCTTTTTCTGCCAAAAACGTGCACACTTTGCATTGCTTTCAATGGCATTGCGTGCACGTTTGGCGATTCCCTTGCAGGAGCGAGCTTTGAAACCATCTGTTTCTAATTAACAGATGGTTCCTGCTCGCTCCCGCAAGGGAAACAGGCGCAGGCCTCCTCCTCTCTCCCCTCCCTGTTGCCTCCCCCTATCCTCATGAAACTTGTTTTTTTTAACTTTCAGCACGAGGGGCGCGCAATTGTTTAGAGAGTCGAGGATCAAAACAGAAGACCAAGATTTTAAATTCTGAAGACAAGCAAGGTTAGTAGTCCCCACATGTTCTTATGGTCCCTCTAACAAGGCATTCGTATTTAGAGACACCACCAGCATTACTTCACTTTTGTTGGTATTCTAATGTGCCATCTGAAATTCATTCAGTTTTATATGTTCTTTACAAGATCGTTCAAGCTCTGAGTATCATAATAAATATTATCCCACTTCCACTGCATTCGTCTATAGGCACTGCTGTGCTTTTAAGGGTGAATTATGCACATCCTATGAACAACCCTATCAGGCTCCTGGTTCAGGCTTACAGGGAGAAGGTTTTTGGTACAGTAAATGGGTGCACTGCCTGTTCATGCGCATACAGTACAAAGTGGTACAGATTTTCAGGTGCTATTCGGCGAGTGGACAAACCTAAACCACTCATGTGAGTAAAGAACTACTACTAACAAGTAAGAGGTTTGCCGAAGCACTCTGGTAAGTAATTACGGTTGTACAATGACAATATAACAACACATTCAAGAACACCAAATTGACAGAAGTAACCAAAGTTCCACAAGATGAGTAAATCTTGGATTCTTTAATGAAGATTACAGCCAGCCGACACGTGTTTCATCGCCTTCGCGATTCCTCAGGGCTGAAATAAACAAATAAGTAGCATCTAGCATATTCTTTGAACAGTTAGATTTTTCATGCCAGACCATGCTGTCTGACCAAAGTAAATATACAGTAGATGCTGCCTCCAGCTGTGGATATACAGTGAATTGTTCAACTCATTTCACTAGTGCCACCACAACACATTCGTGTCGAATAGGGTGTCTATGATCGATATTATATATAGACGTGAGTATACGTGATAGTGATTGTGATGGGTTTATGTGAGTGGAACAGGTAACTCAATCAAAGTGCTCGGCGATCTCCCATGACACAATATTGACAAGACCCTGTAGCGCAGTGGAAGTGTCCTGACCGTGTGCGGCTCTTACATACTGCATGCCAAACTTGTGATATGGTGCAAACATGTGTCAAAGAGAAGGCATACCTAGATGGCCGTATCGACATCAGAAGGTCTGTAAAATTATAGAGAGGGAGGAAAAATCGGAAAATTCTCATCACTAACCGCACTAAAGTAACTTAGGGCAAGACGTCACCACAATGAGACTGTCTCTTAGAAAACTAATTCTGTCTGCTCACCGCTTAGCTGGTGATAATTCCGACCCAGCCGGGCCTTCCAGTATGGGCACTGAATCAAGTGCGTCCAACAGCGGCGGAAGTCTTTATGTCTGTGACACAGTAAGGGTAAATTGTGTCACTACGATCAGTATCAAAGAATATACATATGGAGAAACTAGGTGAGACTATGTCTGTGCGAAAATTATATATCAAAGGGCTAACCTGCTGGAGTCCTTTAATTAAAAAAGGAAGACATGCGATTGAATTCCCTAACTATTCTTCTTGCCGTGACACCCTTGTTGGTTTCAAATTCGGTTATTTGCAAAGATAGTCATGCATTACCAAAGGAAAGGTAACCCAATTTTACTTACAAATATTTATTTGTCAAACGAGTATAGAGTAGGCTCGGAAATCACTCGATATGTATAAACCAGAAATTCGGTCATGCCGTTATTAACATCAAATGCTGTTAAAAGAGAAAATTGCTCTCGTCAATAACTCGATATAGTCAGTTATGCATACGTGGGATTGCATATATGTAGCTATTGACTGATCTTACCGATTGTTTTTAGTAAAAACGGAAACCCAGTGCGGTTCCAATTAGTCTGTAAGTAAATGCTAAACAAAAAAAGAGGGGATAAAAGCTGGATTTAGACATTCGCTCGTATCTTGCGAAATAACAGTTATAAATTACACTCCTACGTTGGTTCCAATGTCCGTTCGGCATCTAGCTTACCCGTGTGCGGCTTCTTCTAACGTTACAGGCGAGTGCACCTCTTCCGAGCCCGGTTCCGTGTTAGCACACGTGACTGAATACAGGCCTGCGTATATGCGCGTCTCAACGTGAGGCGTTCCCTTCACTTGAGCGCATTCGGAAAGTAACTGTAGCGGCCATATTGGAGAGGATAATGTATCTAGTGTCTAATCCCTCACATTGTATATAAGTAACTATGCTGATCAGATGCACATTCACAATTTGATCAGTCTAAAGAGAAGAAATATTGCTGCAAAATATGATATATATCTTGCTCCATGCAATTGTTTAGATGTCGATATGCGAACACGAAAATACCACATAATTGTTTATGGAGCTCAAATATGCTATGTATATCAATATTCATAGGGAATTCCGGTTTGTTTTATGCCCCCGGGTGCAGTGTGACATTCAATTCTACTATTGCGTGCCATAATCCAGTGTGCACCGTGATTGAGAGGCATAACCTATATGAGTGGATGACCCATTCATACTGTGACTACCTATTATAATACAACAAGTACATCGTCAAAATCAATGTTTACATAATTCCTAAGTATACTTGTCTGTATGGGAGACATAAGCCAGCATTGGGAAAGATATTGTTATTACAAAGATTTCCACATACACAGTTCTGCAGTCTTACTGATTTTTATACATAAAATGTCACGTTCTATTGTCTATGTTTAATCACCCAAAAAGTATTGCAGACATGGAATGGCAAGAAGACTTTTTTCTAGTAACAATGGATGTGGTATCCCTTTATACCAGTATTGACATAGACTTAGGCATCAAGGCTATTAATAAATTTCTTGGCAATAGACCTGCCACTCTATGGAAACACACTGAAATGCTAGCAACAATGATAGAACTAATTCTCAAAAATAACTATTTCATGTGTGAAAGACACTGGTACCGGCAAAAACAAGGTGTGGCCATGGGCTCAAAAATATCACCCTCGTTTGCAAACCTGTTCATGGGTGCACTAGAGGCAGATCTCATCTGGGGCGATAAGGGCAGCCAGTATATCGACTCCATAATATTTTGGGGTCGATATATTGATGATTGCATCCTTATTTGGATCCGGCTCAGAGGAGCAACTACAGAGTTTCTTTCAATATTTAAACGACAACTTGTGGAAAATTAGCTTCACAATGAAGTGGAGCAAGACGAATATAGAATTCCTAGATATTGAGTTCTATATCTCATCTAATTGCTTGCACAGTAGACTGTTCAGGAAGTCAACGGCATGCAATGCAATTCTGCATGCCTCTAGCTCTCACCCCCTACACCAGATTAACGCCATACCATTTGGTGAATTTATTAGGGCAAGAAGAAACTGTAGTGAGGATGGTGAATTCGGGAGATGTATCACCAACATGAAAGAAAGATTTCAAACCAGGGACTATGCAAAAAATCCTATTTCAAAAGCTGAGCAAAGAATCAAGAAAGTGAAGAGAACAGACACTCTAATCACTAGACAACAACGAAATTCTGATGATAGAGAACATATCAGAATGGTGACGGATTTTAATTCACTCCATTCTGATCTACGAAAAAGTTTAACCAAACACTGGCATATATTAAAATCCGAGAAAGCTCTGACCAACTGCATCACAGAACGACCACAGATTTCCTTCAGAAGAGGAAACACATTACGGAATAAGTTGAGTCCCACTGTTCCCCGTGATATGAGGAATGTTGATTGGTTGACACAACGTGGTCTAGGTTTCCACAAATGCGGGTTCTGTAGTATGTGTAAATGGGCCAAACACGGGACAACAAACTTCATGGGCCCGGATGGCACATGTCACAAAATCAAAAATAATATCAACTGCACAACCAAATTTGTCATTTATATTATTGAATGTGAATGTGGTAAACAATATGTGGGGAGCACAATTAGAACATTGAAAGAAAGAATGATGGAACATATAAGAGCAATTGTAAACTGTGACCCCAAATACCCTGTGGCCTTGCATGTAGCCTCCTGCCAACAAGGCCATACAAGTAAAAATGTGCAATTTTGTGGTATAGAAACTGTTCCTCTGGCACTAAGAGGTGGTAATCGCGAATTAAGACTAAGACGCATTGAAGCGACCTGGATTATGCGTTTGAAATCTGTAGAGTTGGGATTGAATTACGACCAAGAAATGCAATACTTTTTGGGTGATTAAACATAGACAATAGAACGTGACATTTTATGTATAAAAATCAGTAAGACTGCAGAACTGTGTATGTGGAAATCTTTGTAATAACAATATCTTTCCCAATGCTGGCTTATGTCTCCCATACAGACAAGTATACTTAGGAATTATATAAACATTGATTTTGACGATGTACTTGTTGTATTATAATAGGTAGTCACAGTATGAATGGGTCATCCACTCATATAGGTTATGCCTCTCAATCACGGTGCACACTGGATTATGGCACGCAATAGTAGAATTGAATGTCACACTGCACCCGGGGGCATAAAACAAACCGGAATTCCCTATGAATATTGATATACATAGCATATTTGAGCTCCATAAACAATTATGTGGTATTTTCGTGTTCGCATATCGACATCTAAACAATTGCATGGAGCAAGATATATATCATATTTTGCAGCAATATTTCTTCTCTTTAGACTGATCAAATTGTGAATGTGCATCTGATCAGCATAGTTACTTATATACAATGTGAGGGATTAGACACTAGATACATTATCCTCTCCAATATGGCCGCTACAGTTACTTTCCGAATGCGCTCAAGTGAAGGGAACGCCTCACGTTGAGACGCGCATATACGCAGGCCTGTATTCAGTCACGTGTGCTAACATGGAACCGGGCTCGGAAGAGGTGCACTCGCCTGTAACGTTAGAAGAAGCCGCACACGGGTAAGCTAGATGCCGAACGGACATTGGAACCAACGTAGGAGTGTAATTTATAACTGTTATTTCGCAAGATACGAGCGAATGTCTAAATCCAGCTTTTATCCCCTCTTTTTTTGTTTAGCATTTACTTACAGACTAATTGGAACCGCACTGGGTTTCCGTTTTTACTAAAAACAATCGGTAAGATCAGTCAATAGCTACATATATGCAATCCCACGTATGCATAACTGACTATATCGAGTTATTGACGAGAGCAATTTTCTCTTTTAACAGCATTTGATGTTAATAACGGCATGACCGAATTTCTGGTTTATACATATCGAGTGATTTCCGAGCCTACTCTATACTCGTTTGACAAATAAATATTTGTAAGTAAAATTGGGTTACCTTTCCTTTGGTAATGCATGACTATCTTTGCAAATAACCGAATTTGAAACCAACAAGGGTGTCACGGCAAGAAGAATAGTTAGGGAATTCAATCGCATGTCTTCCTTTTTTAATTAAAGGACTCCAGCAGGTTAGCCCTTTGATATATAATTTTCGCACAGACATAGTCTCACCTAGTTTCTCCATATGTATATTCTTTGATACTGATCGTAGTGACACAATTTACCCTTACTGTGTCACAGACATAAAGACTTCCGCCGCTGTTGGACGCACTTGATTCAGTGCCCATACTGGAAGGCCCGGCTGGGTCGGAATTATCACCAGCTAAGCGGTGAGCAGACAGAATTAGTTTTCTAAGAGACAGTCTCATTGTGGTGACGTCTTGCCCTAAGTTACTTTAGTGCGGTTAGTGATGAGAATTTTCCGATTTTTCCTCCCTCTCTATAATTTTACAGACCTTCTGATGTCGATACGGCCATCTAGGTATGCCTTCTCTTTGACACATGTTTGCACCATATCACAAGTTTGGCATGCAGTATGTAAGAGCCGCACACGGTCAGGACACTTCCACTGCGCTACAGGGTCTTGTCAATATTGTGTCATGGGAGATCGCCGAGCACTTTGATTGAGTTACCTGTTCCACTCACATAAACCCATCACAATCACTATCACGTATACTCACGTCTATATATAATATCGATCATAGACACCCTATTCGACACGAATGTGTTGTGGTGGCACTAGTGAAATGAGTTGAACAATTCACTGTATATCCACAGCTGGAGGCAGCATCTACTGTATATTTACTTTGGTCAGACAGCATGGTCTGGCATGAAAAATCTAACTGTTCAAAGAATATGCTAGATGCTACTTATTTGTTTATTTCAGCCCTGAGGAATCGCGAAGGCGATGAAACACGTGTCGGCTGGCTGTAATCTTCATTAAAGAATCCAAGATTTACTCATCTTGTGGAACTTTGGTTACTTCTGTCAATTTGGTGTTCTTGAATGTGTTGTTATATTGTCATTGTACAACCGTAATTACTTACCAGAGTGCTTCGGCAAACCTCTTTCCTGGTTCAGGCTTAGCTTTGTGAACACGAGACAGTCCACTGTCACCGGAAGAACAACAGTTGGACCGTAATGATGCACTGTACCCCAACGCTCTATCAGTTGTGTCTGACCCGCAACCTAGATGAGGGGGTAAGTGGAGTCACTATAAAGTCAAAGGACTATCCCTGGAAAGGTTAGTATCACAGAGTACTGATGCCCAACTAACAATGTTTCTATCTCACTCACTCACCGCATGTATTCAATCTATTACTCAAATCACTGGTCACGAACTAGATTATAACGTTTACAGTCTTTTTATTAAAAATATATTGTTAAAATTTCAGTTTGGAATCAATCAAATTCTACTGAAAACATAAGGTATAAAAACATTTAATAATAAAAGAAAGATTATTTTTAAAAAAATGATAAAATTACATTTGTACAG